>NC_091179.1:12401682-12476682 GCF_040958095.1 Procambarus clarkii
GTGTCGTTCTGTGATGAATTGTCAGATCAGAAAGATGCGTTCGAAAGACTGACAGATGTAAATTCGTTTGAATAGTTTAAGTATTTTTCTCTTTGTCTCTGTCTCTGTCTGTCTATTAGCTCTTGGACCCCGCCTTTCCAACCAATCTATTTTTCCTCTATTATATCTACTACATATAAATATATCTTTAACACACACACATACAAGCACACACACACACACATCCCCTTGAAGCAGCCCGTAACAGCTGTTTAACTCCCAGGAACCTGTTTACTGCTAGGTGAACAGGGGGTTTCAGGGTGAAAAAACTTTCCCCATTGATTTCTGCCTTGTCTGGGAATCGAACCCGGGCCACAGAATTACGAGACCTGCGCGCTGTCCACTCAGTTTCCAGGCATCCAGGAGTGTGGTTGTGTGTGTGTTTGTGTGTGTATGTGTGTGTGTGTTGTGTGTGTATTTGTGTGTGTTGTGTGTTTATGTTGTGTGTTGTGTGTGTGCATGCGTGTGTGAGTGTATGTGTGTTTGCAGCTGAATGAATTTATATTTCCAGAATGCAAACCTTAAATATCATTAAATACATAAAGCACTCACAAAGATACAACAAAGTGGAGTCTCATGTAAATGATTTACAACCAAGAAATAAATAGGGGCAACAAAGACAACAAGAACAACAGCATAAATTAAAACAATATTACTTCCTTCGAGGAAATAAATCCATGAGACGTGATATTACCCTCACCTCTGTCAAGTTCCTCTCGCCAGGGTTAGTAGTCGTTCCCCTCGCCAGGGTTAGTGGTCGTTCCCCTCGCCAGGGTTAGTGGTCGTTCCCCTCGCCAGGGTTAGTAGTCGTTCCCCTCGCCAGGGTTAGTAGTCGTTCCCCTCGCCAGGGTTAGTGGTCGTTCCCCTCGCCAGGGTTAGTGGTCGTTCCCCTCGCCAGGGTTAGTAGTCGTTCCCCTCGCCAGGGTTAGTAGTCGTTCCCCTCGCCAGGGTTAGTAGTCGTTCCCCTCGCCACGTTCAGTAGTCGTTCCCCTCACCACGTTCAGTAGTCGTTCCCCTCACAAAACAAAATCAAATTTAGTTTGATCTTCTGTCTTCCTATTTCTTCTCATTCTTTCTCTCCTTCCTTATCTCTTTCTTCTCATTCTTTCTCTCCTTCCTTATCTCTTTCTTCTCATTCTTTCTCTCCTTCCTTATCTTTTTCTCTCAATCTCTACCTCTATCTCTCTCTTTCTCTCTAAACCAGTGAGCTGCTGACCTCAGCTAATCCCTACAATGTGTCACGTTGACACATTGTAGGGATTGGCCGATCACTCTTCCTCCTCATTCCACTCTGGTCGAGTTTCTACTCCACTGCTTAACTTTATATCTAGTTTTGAAAATATATTTTTTGTCGGGAGGGAGGTGGTGTAATCTGTAGCTGGAGAGACTTTAAAGTGCTTCATTTGCATTTCATTACACCGAGGCAGGAGAGGTCGTCATGACGAACCCTTAACAAGAGAAGGAAATGAGAATGAAAGTTGCTGGTGATGGGGGAACCTGTGAGGAGATGGGAAGGGAACCGGTGAGCTGGTTCAGGCCATGGGCCACAGAGACCACTGGCCACATACAGAGACCATGGACCACAGAGACCATGGGTAACAGAGACTATGAGACACAGAAACCATGAGACACAGAGACTATGGGACATAGAGGCCATGGGCCACAGAGACCATGGGCCACAGAGACCATGGGCCACAGAGACCATAGGCCACAGAGACCATGGGCCACAGAGACCATAGGCCACAGAGACCATGGGCCACAGAGACCATGGGCAACAGAGACCATGGGCCACACTGACCATTGGCCACAGTGAATAACATGATATGTCATTAAGATAAGTTGCAGCTCCTGCGCCAAGGGGAAAAAGGGAAAATATCAAATCGGAAACTACATATGAAACGCAGTTAAACCAAGGAATTGAAAGACAAAAAAAGCTATATAAACGACTTGGGAGTAAACATGTTGGGAAATCTTAGTTCTATATAACACAATTAAGTAGCTGTGACAATTAACAGGTTGGATAACAGAACCTCTCAAACAAGAGATGTCACACCATTGATGATACTTTTTAAAGGCATTATTGCTGTCTAAGGTGGATTACTTTTGCACTATCACCACCCTTTGAATCTGGAGAAATTCCTGAAATGGAGAAGGTGCAAAGATCTTTTACTGTCCGAATCCAAACAATAAAGCATCTAAATTGCATTAGATCCACTTGCACAATTTGATCTAAATAGATCTAAATTGATCTAAATTTAGATCTAAAAAATTAGATCTAAATTGCACAATCGGCTTTAGAACAATCGTTTCAATCCAGGACAGACCGAAACGTCGTCGTCTCTTCACTTTTTAGTGTGTGGATTGGTCAAGCATTTATATTATTGGAACCGCTCAAAATAGAAAAAAAATATAAATCTGTGTTTTACAGAGCGCAGACGAAAGAGATACATTTTAATTTGGACTTGAGAAGTATTACAGGAAGACTGGTTTCAAACCCGCACACGGAAATAGCACTAACACCAAGAGGCACGGCAGGAAGTGCAAAAATGCCTCTACTTCACCAACAGGAACGCTGAGAGACATTTATATCAAGATCAAGGACCAATGACTTTTGTACACTGAAAAACATAAGAGGGAACAACAAGCCGACCTTTCACAATGTTCAAAAGAGAAGTAAATGAACACCACCAAAGAATAACTGATCAACCAGGCTGTGATTCGTGCGTCAGGAATATGAACAGCAACAAATATATATATTAATAATTATTCCTGTGTCTTAGAATGATATTTAACTAACATTTTTCTTATATATATATATATAGAGTTAGGAGGGGTACCACCTTTGGTGCAACTGTAGGGACCCATAGCCTCGGAGAAGAAAATAAAGAGTACTCAGAGAAGACCTTGTGGATCCTCACTGAACACTTCGATATTTTCTTCTCCTACCACCCCTATTCTTTTGGTATGTGTGTATACTTATTTAACTTTATTTGAAAATGTCATTACACAAAAAGGGTTACAACATTGGTTACATACAGGGTACAAGGCTACTTGTTACAAGTTGTACAGCTCCTCCAGCTCCTCAGATAACAGACAGGAACCATGGATGCAGTGAGCATTTCCTTTCTGGATCGCCACACTAAGGCGCTGAAAGATAAAGCTGGCAGCTCTAGGGTCTCTAGTTGTTTCAATTAGCTTGGACCCTAACTCCTTCATAAAACTAGCAGCACTTTTACCCCAGGCACCAAGTGTCTCTGAGGCAATGGGGACAAAACTGTAGCGGTGATCAAGATCTCTGTATTTACGCGACTTGGCTGCTTCATGGCGATTGGCAGCACCGCCTGGCTGTGCAGCGCTGAAATCAACAATATATATATATATATATATATATATATATATATATATATATATATATATATATATATATATATATATATATATAAAGCACAGGGGGATGGCACTCGATCGACTGCCAAAGCACAGGGGGATGGCACTCGAGGCACAGTGAAGTTAACGACATCATCAAGAGGAGCCTCACCACAGCTGGATGCCCAGCTGAAAGAGAGCCCCGTTACCTAACGCCCCGTAACTCTGATGCTCTTATTGGTCGCCCGGATGGTATCACAGTGAACCCCTGGAAGAATGACAAGCAGTTGGTATGGGACTACACGTGCGTATCAACCCTGGCTAACACCTACATTAATCTCAGTGTTGCACAACCAGGTGGCGCTGCCACCCACAGGGAAGCAGCCAAATCCCGTAAGTATAGAGAACTGGATCACCACTACAATTTTGTCCCCATTGCTTCTGAGACGCTCGGCGCCTGGGGTAAAAGTGCTACCAGTTTTTTGAAGGAACTGGGTTCTAGGCTCATTGAAACAACAAGGGACCCGAGAGCTGCAAGCTTTCTTTTCCAGCGCCTCAGTGTGGCGATACAGAGGGGAAATGCGCACTGCATCCAGGGTTCCTGCCCGCCATCTGAGGAGCTGGAGGAACTCGACAACCTATGACAACCATCTTTGTAACCCATATGTAACTCCTTTTTTGTAACAAAGTTCAAATAAAGTAAATATATATGTGTACATACAAAAGAATGGGGGTGGTAGAAGATAATATTAGTGTTCAGTGAGAAACCACAAGGTCTCCTCTGAATACTTTTTATTTTCTTCTCCGAGGCTATGGGTCCCCACATTGGCACCAGAGGTGGTACCCTCACAAACTTTAAAAAAAAAAAAAAAAAAAAAAAAAAAAAAATATATATATATATATATATATATATATATATATATATATATATATATATATATATATACTGGTATATATATATATATATATATATATATATATACCAGTAAAAACTAAATAGTGAATCATGTAGCCCCTTCTTGGAGAACTATAAGTTATTTCTTCCTTAATATTTGAGTCTTCGTTGGAACTTATAATTTATTTTATTTTGAAGTTAAAAATTATCATTATATAAAATTGTTAACCACGCGGCCTGTGCAGGAATTAAATTAGAGGATGTTTAACATCTGCGAGTATTTTTTAACCTTACGTCTGAAAACATATGCGTGTGTATTTGCTCACACACACACACACACACACACACACACACACACACACACACACACACACACACACACACACACACACACACACACACACACACACACACACGCAGAAGAGCTAAAGACACAAAATAGTAATACACAAAACATATCTACACACTATTTTCATGCTATTAAACAGTAAATTCACGTTGTTACCCTTTTCTAATAAATAGTTTTCCCAATTAAAAAAATAATTACAATCCCAAATTTGTCTAATTATGCGCTAAAAATTATTCAATGTAGCTAATATAATTCATAAGCCTCTTACTTTATTTTTTCGCCAATGAGGAGCTTAGCTTTTTATAATAATCTTTTCTGATCGGATATTATATTTTATGGGGCTAGTTAGTTGAGACGCAGCTACAACAGTGATTAGGAGTATCGGCAATAATTGATTTACAGTAAAAGAAGAGAAATGAGGGTAGTAAAGGGGGAAGATGCACGAGGGGAGATGAACTAATCAAGAAAAGGGAGAGGAGAGTGTACGAACACGACATGGGAAAGGAGAGAGAGGGGGGGGGACTGAGGGAATGGGGGAGTGATGTAAAGAGGGAGAGGGGAAGGAAGGGAGACGCTATACGAATGTAGAGGAGATGATAAGAGATCATAAAGACGGTTGAATGATGAAGAACGCAGACGTCATGAGAAAAAAATTATACAAAAAATAAACTAAACGGAGAGAGAGAGAGAGAGAGAAAGAGAGAGAGAGAGAGAGAGAGAGAGAGAGAGAGAGAGAGAGAGAGAGAGAGAGAGAGAGAGAGAGAGAGAGAGAGAGAGAACACAAGTGAAACACGTATTATGTGTGACAAAATATGACAAATATGAAAACGAATTTTCAGACTGTAAATCAAATTATACAAACATGTGAATATGGAAAAGCACATGTGGGTAAAATTACATGTAAAAACATTCTGCCATAGAATTTAATTTTCACCGTGATGTCACTTTTAATTACATTCATTTAATTATGGCTGTGTGGTTACTAATTAAATATGACTGGAAATTTTTCCTGAATTGGAGACATTGGGTAAAATAAATGGAAAGAAGTGATAATATGTTTTCGTCTTGTGAAGAACGAAAATTATTCGTTTTGATTTGTGAGTGACTGACTGACTCATTGTTCGACTGACTGACTGACTGACTGACTGACTGACTGACTGACTGACTGACTGACTGACTGACTGACTGACTGACTAAACGAGTTCCTATGCGAAAGAGCACTCCTAATCACTATAGTACATTGAGGAATCAATATTTCCTTGGAGAAAAATAATTTTTTGGTGTTCTTTGAATAGACAGTACATACAATTCTTGAAACATAGGCAGATATTACAGAATTTGATCTAGAAATCATTTATATCAATATACACCACGTATATAAGACCAGAACTTGAATATGCAGCACCAGCTTAGCCATGAACATAAAGAAACATAAGTACAGAAATTCCCCACCAGAGTAGTTTCACTGTCAACGTGCAGGGCAAGAGATGGACTTGATCCAGACCTACAAAATACTTAGCGATGTACATAGAACGGATAAGGACATACTATTTGATGTAGGAGGAACCAGTTCTTGAGATCGCAGATGTAAAAAGATTACACAGACTAGAAACAAGTTTTGAGCGCTCTTGTTAGAAATTAAGGGAGCTTTCAGTGTCAGATTAGCGAGAATGGGAAGGGAATTTTAAGAGCTAGTTTAGCGAGAACACAGAGCAAGTTTTCAGTGTTTCTTAGCGAGAATACAGAACAAGTTTTCAGGGTTTAGCGAGAATACATAAAAAGTTACAGGGTTTATCGAGAATACAGAACAAGTTTTCAGAGTTTAGCGAGAATACAAAACAAGTTTTCAGGGTTCAGCGAGAATACAGAACAAGTTTTCAGGATTTAGCGAGAATACAGAACATGTTTTCAGGATTTAGCGAGAATACAGAACAAGTTTTCAGGGTTAGTTTAGCGAGCAAGTGAAACGAGCAAAGCTGAGAGTTAAGGATAACTCCAGAATTGGATTCCAAAGTCAACCTCTAACAAGCTCTACGACTGTTCAGCGGCGCTTCTGTAATTCCAGCAAATCTCGATAGTTTACCGACGGGAAACACCATCATCATGTGATTGTGTTTCTAGTTTACTTAATTGTAAATAAACGCTGGACAAGTAATAGGTTGAAAAAAAACATATGTATTAATATAAAAAAATGCACGAAGACCGTCTCTTTTTTTTTCCCCATTCAGGTGAAAAATATATATATCATTAACTCTTAACAATACGTCGAAAGACGTTCCCCTTACATCTAGAAAACACAATCTCACGACGTAAAATACATTTAAGGAACAAATGAATGAGTATCTCATTAACCCCCCCCCCCCCAATCAAAAATCGAAATTAACAAATATATATACATCTAAGACTTGAAAGATCCTAAGAATTTATCCCAACATGTTGACCTGACCATTTTCTGATGCTACAAATTAACATCTAAGCACGGCGTTATTTCCTTTTTAAGTGTTGAAAAACTGCCTAAATTTAAGCTTGAAAAACATTTGCATAAGACTAATGTACTCACGAGATAAATAGTCCATCCTCCTCAAACGTAGAAAACGGAGTCGTATAAAATCGGATAAATTCATGAAAAATATTCCTTTCGCTTTAGATGGACGGACAGATATGTTTTGGTGAAGGGTTGATGATGATTGATGAACGGGAAGGGAGAGATAGGCAAGAAAAACGAATAAAGGTGAGATTGATTGAGAAAGATAAATGGAGACAAAGAGGAAGAGAGAGAGAGAGAGAGAGAGAGAGAGAGAGAGAGAGAGAGAGAGAGAGAGAGAGAGAGAGAGAGAGAGAGCGAGAGAGAGAGAGAGAGAGAGAGAGAGATGGAGAGAGAGGCACTTAAAGAGGAAAATTTTAATAATATTTAATTCATACATTATTATAATGCAGTAGAATCACACACACACAGTCTAGACGGGACTCAGGCTGTTGGACCTGATGGAATTTCCTCATGGATGCTAAAAGAGTGGGCAGAAGCCCTTTGCGTGCCACTCTCTATGGTCTATAACAAGTCACTGAAAACACGAGACCTACCAGAGAGGCAAGAAGACAGCTAACGTAACCCCAGTATACAGAAAAGAGGAAAAGCAGAAGGCCCTAAACTACAGGTCAGTTTCTCTAACCTGTATACCATGCGAGGTGATGGAGAAGATCGTGAGAAAAAGCCTGGTAGCACATCTGGAGAGAAGGGAATTTGTAACACGTCACCAGCATGGGTTCAGGGATGACAAGTCGTGTCTCACAGGTTTAATAGAATTCTATGACCAAGTAACAAGCATTAAGCAAGAAAGAGATGGATGGGGAGACAACATTTTCTTGCCAGAAAATGTTTGACACTGAACCCCATAAGAAACTGTTGCATAAGTTGGAGAAACAATCTGGAGTAAGTGGTAAGGTGCTGCAATAGATAAGGGAGTACCTACACAACAGGAAGCAGAGAGTTAGTGTGAGGGGTGAGACCTCAGATTGGCGTGTTGTCCGCAGCGGAGTCCCACAGGGTTCTTTACTCGGACCTATCTTGTTTGAACGTGATTAATAACAACACACCTCACCCACAAATCTAAAAGCAAAATTGGCGAAGGTTCGGCCCGTCCTGGACCATTATCAAGTGCCCCTTACCAACTAGACCATGTCGAACCTCTGCCTAAAATACACAACATTACACATTGTGAAGTTTCACCATGTATACAAAATTAACATTTCCAATTTTTTCCCCCATTAAATTTGAAATCACAGAGCTTCCTAAATTTAATGAGAATCGAGTTGGGGAAGAGACATCTCAAGATGTTTAATGTTTGTATGATTTATTTTAATATATAGATTTTCATCTAATACACCTATTCACCCCACCTGTTATCTACCTACCCCACCTGTTATTTTCCCTACCCACCTGTCAATTACCACCCCAACTCACCTGTCACTTATCTCATCATAACTAGAAGGAGAATTTTCTAGTTCACTTGTATCCTGACAGTTATAAGCGAGTCCCAATTGGGTGGTATTAATTAAAGTAAGCGAGAAAATCAACGCTAAACTCAAAGTGATTAGGGTGGGAAATGAGCCACTGAGTACTTGACAACAGGTCGAAGCTGGAAGAAAAATGGATGGTCGTAATGATGGGCTTGTACTCCTCTGGATGTACTCACCTGCATGTACTCACCTAGATATACTCACCTGGATGTACTCATCTGGATGTACTCACCTTGATGTACTCACCTTGATGTACTCACCTTGATGTACTCACCTAGATGTACTCACCTAGATGTACTCACCTTGATGTATTCTCCTTGATGTACTCACCTAGATGTACTCACCTAGATGTACTTACCTAGATGTACTCACTTACACGTACTCACTTAGATGTACTCCCCTACACATACTCACCTAGAGGTGCTCACCTAGCTACACTCACCTACACGGGCCAGCACCTAGATGTGCTGGCTCTTACTCTCGAAATTCTGAATATTTTGAATTCACTCCAGTAACTTACAGTTTCCACGTAATTCCTTAGCATATTTATGCTTTAAATTTTGCCGTGAGATAATTTAACCACTTTTCAACCCATCAATTTATTTTTAAATCTAGCGTCAAAAATTGATTTCTGACATTTATATGTCTCATTAATTTCTTAAGTAACACTAAGTGACCTTTATTTTTGATACAGCTCTCTTGTATATTGTATATTCTATCCTTGTATATCTTCCTTCCTTGTATGTTTTACCCTCTCAGGTTCCCAGGTGTGTCGTGGCGTTGACAGGTGCCTTTCTCCTTCTCACTGTGCACGACCGGAGCTCGATCCCCGATGGTCCAAGTGCTTGGGCACCATTGCTTGACTTTGCTTCATTTCCCCAACTCTTTGTGCCCCTACCAGCTATATAACCATATTGGCTCAATGCTATCTGCCGATAACCTTACCTATTCCTAATACCACCACAAGAACCATAAATTTTTCAACTACTCCCACCATCAATACCTTCAATCCCCCATTTAATAACCCCCCCCCCTCCCCCACCACCATCACTAGCTAAACACCACAAGAACTACCGCTGGTGGCCATTAAACTGTATTAACAGCCTTCCCCCCCTCTACCAAATAGGTAGTTAGGGTAGGGGGAATAGCCTTGTTTTACGCAGGCTTCAGCTAAGCTGGTGTCGCGTTGATCATTAGCGCCCATACGCGCGGCGCTCCTGGCGTACGGGTCGGCGTCGGCTCCGTGTTAGGGGGACACGCAGAGAGGAACTGTGAGAGTTTGTCTGTTATATGTGATGCTTATATATTGCGTTTATATATATTTGCGTATGGCTATACGCACTCGTAATATACGCGCTCGTTGCAAGGCAATGTGAGGAGAACTTTTAGTTGCAATAAAGTATATTAAAAGTAAAATCATATATGAAAGTAAATCATATATGTATCTCATATTTTTTAATTTATTCTTCTACTATTTCTAGTCTGAACTGAATGTATTTTTCAAATTTTTTTTTCTCTACCGAATTAATGGGCGATATTTTCCATAATAAAATTTTATTCCCATGGAAAAAATATAACACAAAAAAAATTCACATCCTGAATTTCGTATAAACCAAAATATTCGTTCGTTTCAAAATTAATAAATAAAATAGACAACAATTATTGATAAAGTAATTATTATGCTGGAAAGGCTAGAAATTTAGATGAAAGAGAGAGAGAGAGAGAGAGAGAGAGAGAGAGAGAGAGAGAGAGAGAGAGAGAGAGAGAGAGAGGGAAAAATTGAGAACAGAAGCACGAGAAAGCCAGACAACTAAGGTAAGAACGAATAAATGACCCCTACAGAGAGGAGTAGAGAGCAAAGATAGAGAAAAGGAAAGGAGAGAAAGAGAGAGGGGAGAAGAGTGAGAGTGAGTGAGAGATAAGTGAATGAAGGAAGGAAAGAGGCGAGTATGAGAAAGGGAGAGAGTTAGGAATGCTGGCTGGGAAGAGAGGATGGGGGAGGGGGGGGGTCGATGTCATATAGCCTCGTTAGGTTCTAATTATGGTGATTATCTGACAAGGGGCGGGGCAAGATAGGTCGGAAGGAGAGAAAGGGAAGGGAGAAACAGGGGGAGGGGGCGTGGGTAAATCGTAGGGAGGGGGGAGACGGTAGGAAAGGGGGAAAGTCTGTAGGCCGAGAGGAGACAAGGGGAGCGACCTGTGAGGGGAAAAGAAATACCAATTTAGTGTATGTTTTGATATATCTTGGCGGAAAAAAGTTCTTTATCTTTTGGTCTGAGACATGTGAGACGAGGGGGAAAGTCAGCTGATGAACGAGGGGAACAGGCTGGGGATGAGGGGAGGGGTGAGGGAGGGGGTGAGGGAAGGGAGAGGGGAGGCACAATACCATGTGGGAGGGGGGGGGAGACTTACCAGCAAAATAACATTTTTATTGGTTCCAGTCTTGATATTAATTGTTTGTAATATGTTACATTTCTGCTGTTATTATGTTCACCTTGAGTCCTGGAGAACGACCATGAAATCAGTGAGTGTGTGTGCGGCTAGTTGTGCTTCGAGGCACTACACATTAAGAAGTCGACACCAGCAATCAACAGCCAGTTAATGCACACCTATATTCTACCCACTTCAAGACTCCGCACCAATATAGAAGCATCAAGAAATATGGGCCAATAGGCCCTTTGCAGTTACTTCCATTCTTCCCTTTAACTTACAAAATATTATACCCATTGTTTCGTGTTCTGTCTTGTGTTGAAAGTTTGTTTTCACCTCATCCAAAACTGTTGTAACATATCACCTCACCCAAATGCAGATATAAAATCGAAGTTGTTTTAGCTCTGTTCAGTTATAGTTGTGTCTGTGTAAACTAAAGTCTTTGAAAAAGTAATAAGTTTTACGAAACGCGCTAAAGTGTCGCGTCAGACTAGAAATAAAAATGAATTTTGGAGAATTGATTTTTCAGTTACCATCAACAGTGAAGAAAAATATAAGAAACATTGAGAAAATTCGAGTTAGAATTATTAATCTTACTTTTTAGGTCATATTTAATATATATATATATATATATATATATATATATATATATATATATATATATATATATATATATATATATATATAATTATATATATATATATATATATATATATATATATATATATATATATATATATATATATATATATATATATATATATATATATATATATATATATATATAATATTAATCTTAAGTAATATGCGCCTTTCTAGAGGGATTTAAATTCAGATGCTACATCACCGGATCTATCAGTGACTATGGCTCCCAATTCCTCTACTGAGGGTTTTAACCCGTATCGTCATGGCTGAATAATTATCTTGACTCGATTAGACGCAATGAACCATTCCAATTGCTTTAATGTCAATAGGGGTTTAGAGACAGTAATTTCCGAGGTAATTTCATCCCTTGATTTTTCCATTGCCTTACCAATTGCAGTGTTACATATCTCTAACATTTCGTAGGTATTTGTTCTTGAGTTTAACTTTGGTGTACAATGAGTTTTAGTTTGGTATAGTTCTTGCATGTCACTCTTTATTACTTAAGAGGGACTCAAGACTCCTAATGAGCCCCGTTCCCTGAAAATAGTTATTTAAAAAAATAGGGTTTGAAGACTCCTTTGCGTAGAAGACAAATTCTTGCGTGCTTAGCACCTGGTTATATCCTGTTATGATTAAGGTGAGTTAAGGTGAGTTAGTAGGTTAGGTGACATATAGATGAATAACGGTACATTATGGATATTGATGAGGTATTAAATGTATCAACATAGAGCGTGACATGTTGGCAGGTTATGTTCTTCTGATTGCTTCAGTTCCTGTTGCAGGGTCATTCAGTCCTGCTTCGGCGTTGGCCCGAGGTCTTGAAGTGGGTAAAGTGTAATTGTGTGTTATTCAAACAATCAATATTCAATCAATAACCAGTTAATACACAATTACACTCTACCCAATTCAAGACCCTGGGCCATCACAGAAGCAGGACTGAATAACCTGAATACTTTATCAATATCCCCATGTAATGTCATTCATCTATATGCCACCTAGCCACCTCACCATAAGAGGATACAACGAGGCGCTAAGTACACTAGAATTTGTCTTGGAAAATGTGAGGAGTGACCATACGAAACGCATCATTAGGCGTCAGACCCAATAAAAAGTAAAAATGAACTTTGGAGAGTTAATCTTTCAACTTCCTGCTTCAGCGAGGAAAACATTAGGAATGTCTAGAACATTCGTGTTTGATGTTCCTAAATCTAAAACTAAAACATCATAAATTTGAAACTTTCTGAGTATAACATCTCATTATATTTCCGTTCTTGATTCAAGATTCTCCTCTTTTCCTTAAAGATAAGCCACAATATATACACCTTCTACACCTCCACCACCAACACCCAGAAACAAGGGGAGAAAGAGGCAGGGACAGTCCCTATTCATCTCAGGTCCAGCATCCCTATCGACGGTACAGGAATACACTATGGGTAGATATGATTGAAATCGCTTCGGAGAGCTTGTATGCGAAGGGCGTTATCGCATCTCCTCGACGATTTATTCCAGCGATATAGGAAGTAGTATATTCGGTCTTACGGATAAAAGCGACTTGTACAGATTGGCTGTAAGGGAGAAGTCGTATAAGGATCTCTCTCTCTTGTTATTTTTTTGCTCTGATTCATTTTTAAACAGTTTTATTGTTTTTTTTGTTGCTTTGGCTATTTTCTCTTTTCTTACATTTATTCTTGAATTGAGTTTTATTCATGTTTTAATTTATTTACCTATATAGTGAACATTTGCTTGCTTATATTTTTCTAGAAATATGCCAATAACTTTATCTCCTTCTCTCTGTCTTTTTCCTTGTGGCTTTTTGGTGTCTTTTTCTATGATTACGTCTGTCTATCTGTCTCTCTCTCACTCTCATTCTCGCTCAGTTTCTCTCTCTCTCTCTCTCTCTCTCTCTCTCTCTCTCTCTCTCTCTCTCTCTCTCTCTCTCTCTCTCTCTCTCTCTCTCTCTCTCTCTCTATATATATATATATGTATATATATATATATATATATATATATATATATATATATATATATATATATATATATATATATATATATATATATATATATATATATATATATATATGATCACAAAAACACTGACCCAAGTATGCGGAAAAACCACATGCGAAAATAAAGACGGCTTAACACGTTTTCGGCTACATCGCCTTCATCAGAGCAAAATAGAATGATATATATTATATATATCATTAGAATAGAATATATATACCCAACATACCAGAGCCACAAACACCCTAAGTATATCCACAAACATATCCTAACACGCTAACAAGAACTAAACAAACTCCAGCACTCCGCCACGCCGCCGAAACACGGGCTAAAAATATATAATATATATAATCCCAACTTGTAATGTGAATTACACGTGCAGACGAGAGGTAGGAGGGGGAAGAGGGGCCGGGGTTTTGTTGACATTTAAAAAGGCAGCCAAGGCAGCCTGGGTCTAGAAGAGGGCACGTGTTGAGTCTCGCGGCTCTTAATGATACTGGTCCAACAGCGGAGCCATGGGATAGGCAGGGAAGGGTGAATTAAGGGGGCGGAAAGGGAGAGGAAAGGGCCCCCGGCGTGAGAGGGGAGGAAGTGAAATGGTGTGAGAAGGGGAAAAATGGGAGAGGAGGGAGAGGTTGATTAAAAAAAAACAGGGCGGGGGGGGGGGGGAAGATAGTTTAGGTGAAAAGGTGATGGATGGGGCGTTAGAAAAGGGTGAAAAGGAAAAGGTTGAGGGAGAGGTGGCCATGAATACAAAACAGAGGTTGAATATTTCGGTTAGGAACAATAATTAAATCAAATCTATCCAGAGAGCATAACAAAATAAGAGGAAAAGACATTGGAGGAAATACTGAGATATAAAATAGTAAAAGATCTCTGTCTCTCTCTCTCTCCCTCTCTCTTTCACACACACACACACACACACACACACACACACGCACACACACACACACACACACACACACACACACACACACACACACACTCCATGCCATATGCATAGGCATAATCACAGAACCATAAGCCATAGGCATAATCACAGAACACTGTATGAACATCAGAGGTCCACGGCTGTTCAATATCCTCTCCGCAATTATAAGAAATATTGCCGGAACAAAACTGGAAGTCTTCAAGAAGGAGCTGGATAGTTTTCAGCAAGAAGTGCCTGACCAATCGGGCTGAAGTGGATATTTTAGCAGCTAGACAGCGTCTACCCACTCTCTCTCTCTCTCTCTCTCTCTCTCTCTCTCTCTCTCTCTCTCTCTCTCTCTCTCTCTCTCTCTCTCTCTCTCTCTCTCTCTCTCTCTCTCTCTCACTCTCACTCTCTCTCTCTCTCTCTCTCTCTCTCTCTCTCTCTCTCTCTCTCTCTCTCTCTCTCTCTCTCTCTCTCTCTCTCTCACCCACCAGTGGGCCTCGAACCCAGAAAGCACAACTACCTTCCAGTAGCTGCCATGACTAGTATGCTTTAGCCCACTACACCCACATCAGACCCTTAAAAGACAGGTGGGTGTTGTCTAAAGTTTGTTAAACTTTAGACAACACCCACCAGTAGTTATGGCAGCTACTGGAGGGTACTTGTGCTTTCTGGGTTTGAGGCCCACTGGTGGGTGTTGTTTAAAGTTTGTTGTTGTTGAATATGACCAGAAAGATAAGAGTAATGATTCTAACAAGAATTTTCTCAATAATTCTTTTGTTTTTCTAAACAGTCAAGAACAGAAAAATTAACTTTCCAAAAAGGATTTTCTCACTTTTTTATTATGGTCTGACGCTTAGTGGGATGCGTTTTGCAAGGTCAGTCCTTACATTCTCAAAGACAAGTTGACCATGTTTAGCACAGGCTTGACTTTTGATGTGTAATTGGAAGTCTTAGTTTTGATGTGTAATACACATCAAAACGTCAAGGGCAGCAATCAATAACCAATTAGCACATAATTACATTCTACCCACTTCAAGACCCCGAGCCAACGTAGAGACAGGATCCAATGAACCTGCCTTAGGAGTACAAGCAGCCAAAAGAACTATTATTATCCCCTTTGTTATGCCATTCATCTGTTTGTTTCATTCATTTGTTCTTTACCACCTCACCCAAAGAAAATAGAAGCCTGAGCTGAACATGGTAAACTCACTAACGGGCTCACCATAGCCAGTGCTACATGGACATTTCGTTCTGAGTAGCTAAATTTAAACCAAGAACAACCAGGTAAACTTGTCTCTGAGAATGTAAGGAGAGACCTTGCGAAACGCATCCCTAAGCATCAGACCAAAATTAAAAGTGCGAAAATGAACTTGGGATAATTTTTTTTCAACTTATCTCGACCGTGAATAAAAACTTAAGTAAAATATTGAAGATTCGTATTAAAATCATTATATATATATATATATATATATATATATATATATATATATATATATATATATATATATATATATATATATATATATATATATATATATATATATATATTTTTTTTTTTTATAGGGAAGGGAGTACCACCTCTGGCTGGAAGAAGGGGGACCCATAGCCTCGGAGGAAACCACACATAACGCATTGGAGGGAATGTAGGTCCCCTCCAATACAGTTTCTGTGTGCTTTTCTCCTACCACCCCCTTCCCTTTTTTTTTTTTTTCCTTTATTGTGTGTATATATATATATATATATATATATATATATATATATATATATATATATATATATATATATATATATATATATATATATATATGTATATATATATATATATATATATATATATATATATATATATATATATATATATATATATATATATATATATATATATATATATATATATATATGTCGTACCTAGTAGCCAGAACGCACTTCTCAGCCTACTATGCAATGTCCAATTTGCCTAATAAGCCAAGTTTTCATGAATTAATTGTTTTTCGACTACCTAACCTACCTAACCTAACCTAACCTAACTTTTTCGACTACCTAACCAAACCTAACCTATAAAGATAGGTTAGGTTAGGTTAGGTAGGGTTGGTTAGGTTCGGTCATATATCTACGTTAATTTTAACTCTAATAAAAAAAATTGACCTCATACATAATGAAATGGGTATCTTTATCATTTCATAAGAAAAAAAATTAGAGAAAATATATATATATATATATATATATATATATATATATATATATATATATATATATATATATATATATATATATATATATATATATATATATATATATATCCGTTCCTGTCCCCAGCACAAATCTTGAGATTTCTTACTCCAGCTGCTTTCTGACTCTCCCGTTCCTTCTTCTTTCTCCATATTTCCTTATTTCCTGTCTCTTCCTCCCCACCGTCTTCCCGTCACTCCGTCCACCATGTCCAAACCAGACTGGACATATGTTAAGTCCGCCTGCGAGTAACGCCAACACCGCTATAATAGACGTCACCCCCAACCACACACTCCATCCCCCATAACTCTCCTCTCGGCATCTTGAACTCCTTCCTCCTTGTGCGTACTCACCTAGTTGTATTTATCTAGTTGTGCTTGCGGGGGTTGAGCTCTGGTTCTTTGGTCCCGCCTCTCAATTGTCAATCAACTGGTGTACAGGTTCCTGAGCCTACTGGGCTCTATCAAATCTACAAATGAAATATGTGGTATACAAGATTCTGAATGATTCCTTACATAGGTTCCTGAAAGCTGTTCTGATGTTAGCCAGCCTCGCATATGCCGCAGACGTTATTCTCTTTATGTGGGCTTCAGGAGACAGGTTTGGTGTGATATCAACGCCTAGATCTTTCTCTCTGTTCGTTTCATTAAGTACTTCATCTCATATTCTGTATCCTGTGTCTGGCCTCTTGTTTCCACCGCCTAGTTTCATTACTTTGCATTTACTCGGGTTGAACTTCAACAGCCATTTGTTGGACCATTCACTGTCTGTCTAGGTCATCTTGTAGCCTCCTACTGTCATCCTCTGTTTCAATCCTCCTCGCAATTTTTGCATCATCGGCAAACATTGAGAGAAAGGAGTCTATACCCTCTGGGAGATCATTTACATATATCAGAAACAGTATAGGTCCAAGGACTGACCCCGGCGGGACTCCGCTTGTAACGTTCCGCCAATCTGAGACCTCACCCCTCACATTGACTCGTTGTCTCCTGTTGCTTAGGTACTTCTTTATCCAATCCCTTTCATTCCAGCCTACATCTCCAGCTTTTTCACTAGCCTCTAGTGTGAAATTGTATCAAAGGCTTTCTGGTAATCTAAAAATATGCAGTCTGCCCACCCTTCTCTTTCTTGCCTGATTTTTGTTGCCTGGTCGTAGAATTCAAGTAACCCTGTGAGGCAGGACTTACCATCCCTGAACTCATGTTGATACTGTGTTACAAAGTTCTTTCGCTCCAGATGTTCCACTAGCTTTCTTCGCACAATCGTCTCCATCAGCTTGCATGGTATGCAGTTTAGGGACACTGGCCTGTAGTTCAGTGTGTGTGTGTGTGTGTGTGTTAGCTACCAGCCCCTTGTGTTTGTTCCCATCGGATTCGTGTGAATCTCTTTAATCATTAATGCAAATATCAAATGAGTCATTATATGAATTGTGTCGCTCGGCTGATTGTGTTTCAGCTAATTGTATTTCGACTGACTGTGCCACTCAACTGATGGACTGTTTACCAGATTTAATCTAGAAATGAATCCTGTTTTCGAAATTTTGAATCAGCTGATTTTGAATCAGCTGATTTTGAGTCAGCTGACCAGAGACAACAACACACAATAACAATACCATATGACTGCAAGCGGGAGAGAATTAGTGGCTCATCCCATGACTAGGACCAGCCACATGATTGGTCCTCGAGCTCATCCACTGACCAATCAGGTAAACTCACAGGATTATGAGGGGGTTAACTGATCTAATTGTGACGTTCCCTTCCTTCTCCTCCGAGACGAAACATATTGGGTTATATGTACCTCCCTTCCATGTATTTTCTCTAGGTTTTCCTTGAAATTTTCCTTGACAAATAGAATGCATTAGGAAGTGATGTGGTGGAGGCTGACTCCATACACAGTTTCAAGTGTAGATATGATAGAGCCCTCATCATCAGTTGTACATCAGTTGATTGGCAGTTGAGAGGCGGGACCAAAGAGCCAGAGCTCAACCAAGTGCAAGCATAAATAGGTGAGTACAAATAGGTGAGTACACACTCACACACACACACACACACACACACATTGGGGCCTGATAGCTGAGTAGACAGCGCTCTGTACTCGTAATCCTAGGGGTCAGGGTTCGATCCCTGGTGATGGCAGAAACAAAATGAGCAGAGTGTCTTTCACCCTGATGCTCCTGTTACCAAGCAGTAAATAGGTATCTGGAAGTTAAGACAGCTGTTATGGGCTGCTTCCTGTGTGTGTGTGTGAAAACAAATTATCTAGTAGTTAGTAACAGTTGATTGACAATTGAGGGGCGGGCCGAAAGAGCAGAACTCAACCCCCGCTAGCACAACTAGATGAATACACACACACACACACACACACACACACACACACACACACACACACACACACACACACACACACATACACACATAAAATAGTTCGAGCGATTGATAAGGTGTAAAGAGAGGAAATGTTTACAATGAATAACAATGAATAACAAGAACAAGGGGGCAGGGATTGAAGTGTTAGACTCAGATGTGTCATAGAGATGTTAGAAAGTTTCTTTTGGTGTAAGGGGTAGAGATTAAACAGAATAATCTAAAGGAGTTAGTTTTAGAGGCTAAATCCACGAAAAGAAAGGCGCGAAATGTGGGGTCCAAGAGCTAGAGCTCTGTTCTGCAGGCACAAACAGGTGAGTACACACACTTGCTCTTCTCCCTTCCCTTCTTTTCCTCTAATCTTGTACCTTTTTTTCTCTCTCAGTCTCTCACATTCTTTGTCATTCTCAATATATGTGTCTGTATGTGTTTCTCTCTCTCTCTCTCTCTCTCTCTCTCTCTCTCTCTGTCTCTCTCGCTCTCCCTCCCTCCTTCACCTTTCCAACACTTTATTTCATTCTTCCCAATCTTCCAAATGACGCTTCCTGTACTGGTGGTGGTCCATTATTAATGGCCTCAGGACAATATCTGTGGCAAATAAAGGGAGAGGGAGTGTGTTTGAGCGAGAGAGAGAGAGAGAGAGAGAGAGAGAGAGAGAGAGAGAGAGAGAGAGAGAGAGAGAGAGAGAGAGAGAGAGAGAGAGAGAGAGAGAGGGGGGGGGGGAGAGAGAGAGAGAGAGAGAGAGAGAGAGAGAGAGAGAGAGAGAGAGAGAGAGAGAGAGAGAGGGGGGGGGGAGAGAGAGAGAGAGAGAGAGAGAGAGAGAGAGAGAGAGAGAGAGAGAGAGAGAGAGAGAGAGAGAGAGAGAGAGAGAGAGAGAGAGAGAGAGAGAGAGAGAGAGACCGTGTTTACTGTGTTTCGCCCCGGATTATATTCTCTTTGGGTGAGATAGTAAAGAACAAGTGCATGAATGGCATAACATAAGGGATATTTATTGGGTATTAAATGTATCAACATGGACAGCTCATGTTCCGTAGGCAAGGGTCATTCGATTATGTCTCTGCGTTGGCTCGGGGTCTTGAAGTGGGTTGAATGTAGTTATGTGTTAACTAGCTATTGAGTACTGGTCTGGACTTCTTCATATGTAGCGCCTCGCTGATGTTCAGTCTTTACCTTTTACCCACTATATATATATACATATATATATATATATATATATATATATATATATATATATATATATATATATATATATATATATATATATATAATAGAAACGCTGAATATAAATAATTTAATTGATAAAATGCTTCTTAGGTTTTCCTGAAGTTTCTTGAAGATAAAGAAACAAATGGAACGATGTCCATGGAGGAGAGAATGCCTGTTTTCTTGGTCTTCGCGATGCAATTGCATGTAATGCGAACGCGCTCTTTTGTTTCAAATGTTCTTGCGTTTGTGTATGTTTGCGAATCTCTGTGATCTTAAACATATGTGATCCTACGTTATTTTTCGTGTGATTGAGAGCGTCTTCAGTATTTTGCAAAGCTTAAATTCATCCCATGTTAAGTTTTTAACTGTCCTCGTCTCATTATCTAAATCCATCTTTATTCTTCTAAATTTCTCTCTGTCTCTCAGACACACACACACACACACACACACACACACACACACACACACACACACACACACACACACACACACACACACACACACACACACTCCTACACACACACTCACACACAGGGGAAAGACTACCGGAATTAAACCTCACTTCGTTGGAAGACAGAAGAGTTAGGGGGAAGGGACATGATCTGTACATTCAAGATTCTCAAGGGAATCGATAGGGTAGATAAAGACAGGCTATTTAACAAAAGGGGCACACACACTAGGGGACACAGGTGGAAACTGAGGGCCCATATGAGCCACAGAGATATTAAAAAGAACTTTTTTAGTGTCAGAGTGGTTGACAAATGGAATGCATTAGGAAGTGATGTGGTGGAGGCTGACTCCATACACAGTTTCAAGTGTAGATATGATAGAGCCCAATAGGCTCAGGAACCTGTACATCTGTTGATTGACGGTTGAGAGGCGGGCCGGAAGAGCAAAGCTCAACCCGGCAAACGCAACTAGGTGAATACAACTAGGTGAATACACACACACACACACAAACAGAACCCCCCTTTCCCCCGCTCTCGCTGTCTAACTTTGATCGTATTTTTCTTCAAATGCTGTGGTCATCATTCCATCCCTCTGTCGTTCATTCCATCTCCCCTACACCAACAACCTACCTCAACTCTCCCAGGAGAGAGTCATCAACGTGTGACCCTACACTTTCCATCCCTACTTCCACTCTCGCCTCTAACTCTCTCTCTCTGTCTGTCTCTCTCTCTCTCTCTCTCTCTCTCTCTCTCTCTCTCTCTCTCTCTCTCTCTCTCTCTCTCTCTCTCTCTCTCTCTCTCTCTCTCTCTCTCTCTCTCTCTCTCTTTCTTCTCTCTCACTCACTCTCACTTCCCCAAAGTAGTTACCTTTTTCTCTCGTCTAAAATCCCTGATATATCGTGTTTTCTATACCTCTACGAAGCTCACTAATTTTCAGTGTTTTCGCGCATTCGCTTTAGCATTGCTATTTCTGTCTGTCTGCTTCTCTCTCTCTCTCTCTCTCTCTCTCTCTCTCTCTCTCTCTCTCTCTCTCTCTCTCTCTCTCTCTCTCTCTCTCTCTCTCTCTCTCTCTCTCTCTCTCTCTCTCTCTCTTTCTTCTCTCTCACTCACTCTCACTTCCCCAAAGTAGTTACCTTTTTCTCTCGTCTAAAATCCCTGATATATCGTGTTTTCTATACCTCTACGAAGCTCACTAATTTTGAGTGTTTTCGCGCATTCGCTTTAGCATTGCTATTTCTGTCTGTCTGCTTCTCTCTCTCTCTCTCTCTCTCTCTCTCTCTCTCTCTCTCTCTCTCTCTCTCTCTCTCTCTCTCTCTCTCTCTCTCTCTCTCTCTCTCTCTCTCTCTCTCTCTCTCTCTCTCTCTCTCTCTCTCTCGTTCTCTCTGAAAGAATGACGGAAGCTTGGCCTTACAGCTTTAATTTAATGTTCTCTTCAGTGCTTGGTCATTCCCACCTTTCTCCTCTCTAATCTATTTTTCTCTCTCCTCTTTTTCTCCTATATGTAATATATTTAGTTATTTATTTACATGGAAATTTTCTTAAAGTTCAGATTTGCTACGCCTGTTATGCATTGCATTGTATCGCGAGGAGTCTGATAATCTTGTATTTTACTGAAAACAAACACAAACTCTACTAGATTAAATGATTTAAAATTTATCTCTGTTTGCGAAATGATACATATGCGAAATCCAGAGTTATACGAAACTCTGCAATACCCTTAGAATGGAATTACGCAATATGCAACGATATGGCCTGCACCCGACGCATTATTCGCTAGTAATGTGCCAGTTTTAGCTGTTTAATTCTCAGAATGAATGTGTACGTAGAATATTTTTTTTAAGCACGTAACTAATTTAAATGTGGGTGGATAATTCCGAAGACTTTTTTTGCCAAGTGCCGTCATATTTATCCTTTGAAGAGGAATAATAAACGCCAATTATTTGAAATGTGCTTCCCATTTTTTTTGTTTTTAATATATATATATATATATATATATATATATATATATATATATATATATATATATATATATATATGTATATGTATATGTATATATATATATATATATATATATATATATATATATATATATATATATATATATATATATATATATATATATATATATATATATATATATATATATATATATATATATGTATATATATATGATAGCAAATTGTATGAATGAAGGATTTTGTATTTCTGAATATGCTTCATTTTTATCACTGAAATATTGTTTCAATTAAACTGGGATTATCTATATTATTTTTTAGCACAGCACTGTGTAATACCCTGAAAACCAAAGTCAAAGTGTAATTTCACAGTTCGAGTAATATATTAATCCGATTTGCATGTATTCACTACTTTTCTCTTTGCTGCACTTTGCAATGGGTTGAGATTCAGCTTTTGAACCCTGTCTCTTTAGTTGGTTGAATAACAAGTTCCGAAATCCATGGACTCTATATAGTTCTACAGTGTATATAACAGAAGTGTATATTATACACTTCTTTATGGACGCCATTACTCCGACTACTTAATGATGATTATTATTGATCATTAGTGATTACTTAATCATTACCCCGCCTCTTCTTGATTCATTCTACGTGTCGAAGACTCTAGGGTCGAGTCCTTTATATCACTGTGATTCTTTGTGTGATGTGAGTACATTATTTATGTTCCATCATTCGTGTTGCAGAACAGGTGTGGGTGAGGTGAGTGTGAGTGTGTGGCTTTAACGAGTGTGTACTCATCTAGTTGTGCTTGCGGGGGTTGAGCTTTGGCTCTTTGGTCTCTCCCTTCAACGTCAATCAACTGATGTACAGATTGTGTGTGTGTGTGTGTGTGTGTGTGTGTGTGTGTGTGTGTGTGTGTGTGTGTGTGTGTGTGTGTGTGTGTGTCAGATGCTCTATGTGAGTGTTTTTGCCTAACAATGAGTGCTGGGACCCACTTTATGACCCTGGCTCTCATCCTGTACCCATAAGTCGACCAGTGTGTGTGTGTGTGTGTAATGTCTCCCTATCGCCTTCGGGTTTCGCGAATTTAAATATATATTCAATAATGGGATCAGGCTTCACCATTGTCCGACGCTCCTGCTTTCACACTCACTGCTGAGCCCTCATACTGCTGACATTTCGCGTGTCTGTTAGACCATGCTGGGTGATCAGCTTCTTTAATAGGGGCTTAACTCCATCCCCATTAACAAGGTTTCAATGGGGGTTTATCTCGAGCCCCATTTTACAAGGTTTCAATGGGGTTCAACACATCACAATGTTCCTGGGAGCTTGTCCCCTACCATTCCACAGCTCTCTGAAACTCTTTCTTATCCTTTCTAAAAATTATTGATTCGTGTAGTGTTGAGATACATTTCTCAAGAACGACCCCTTACGGTGACCTGCATTGGTCGTAGTGGTGATCCTCGGAGGGGGGGGGGGGGAACTCATCAATATACTTGTGTTCTCTCGCATATTTCTTTTGCTAATATGCTCTGCCTTATCTTTATCACTCCTTCTTGTGTGTTTTGGAGTGGCTCGTATCTATGTGGACCACGTATGCTGACGTGGTCTGAAACACCCAATCTGGCCATTGGACCGTTTTAAACATGTAATTTATGCTATTAAATTGGATTCGAACCCCTTAATAATATTATTAATACATTATTATTTATCATAATATTTATTATGACTGTTATACAAATATTTCTATCGAAGAAAATGGGGTAAACACAAAACAATAAAGATACTCACCATCATCATCATCCTCCCCCTCATCATTATCATCATTATCATCATCATATGCAACTGTATTGTAATCAGTTGATCTCCATCTTCCACAGTTCTTCGAGACGACTTCAGAACGTCTCCAAGCGGGGCCCGAGTGGTGGCGGGGGAGAGGGCCGAGCTCGAATGCTCCTCCCCCAAGGGCCACCCTGAACCCCTGGTGTCCTGGACCAAGGATGGACACACGCTTACCCTCGATGATAGGTAAGGAGCCGGCCAATAGATCACACACGGTGAGAGGTAAGAAGGTTCTTGGGGGATGGGGAGATCACACTCAATGATGGGAAGGAAAGGGGTAATGGAGTGAAGGCATTAATCGATAAAATGGGTAAAGTGGGATAAATCACACTCAATGAGAGTGAGAGGGAGGAGGGGAAACACAGAAGATGAAGAAGATCAGCAAGTGTATATATGCAGCTCCATATAGGTAATTACTCACTGTGTGAGTGTGTGTGTGTGTATTTTTGTGTACACTCCTACACACACACACACAAACACACACACTCACCAGCCCTCCTCTTTCACCTGTCTGAATAATAAATAACACATTACCTCACCAAATCAATCACGGCCGCTACCGCAAGCAATAAGGTCGAAATACCTAAACGTAACTGAGAGAATGAAATGCCTATCACGATCTGAAAAAGCCTTAATATCTGCTCCCCAATCTAGGCCCCTAAGGCTCCTTCATTATATATGACACAATGAAACCAATTAACTCGGAACAGGTGTTGTTGTCATTTCTGTAAATGTTTATACGCGTTCTACATTCTGTGATGTTCGTGAGTCGATTAAAGTTCTAGAGTGATTTATTTACCACGATGATGCTATGGTGTTATAGCTTGTTCTGAACCGCGCCATAATGGCTGTTGATATTGGTGTTATGTACAAAATATTTGCAGAACTTTCTAAATAGATGATTCGGATATTTAACGTGTTCATTAACCTGTTTACTTTCGCTTGCTATGACATACACACGTACACAGATACACACACGCGCCACACACACATACACACACATACACACACACACACACACACATACATACTCACACACACACACCACAGACTCACAGTAAGGAAACAGATATGCCTGAAAGGGTTTCGAAAGTCCTCTTTGCTGAACGAAGCTGTGGGTAGTTGAAACATTTTCAATGAGAAAATGGTAGATACCAAAACTATCAGTTGAATCCAATGATCTATAGGAAAGATGGGAAGCCACGTGAGTTACTTTCATTCTATAACTACACTGAGGCAATTACAAACATTCCATCAAATACTCATAAACACATGTTCGCCCCTCTTTCCGTCTCTCTCTCTCTCTCTCTCTCTCTCTCTCTCTCTCTCTCTCTCTCTCTCTCTCTCTCTCTCTCTCTCTCTCTCTCTCTCTCTCTCTCTCTCTCCCTCTCTCTCTCTCTCTCTCTCTCTCTCTCTCTCTCTCTCTCTCTCTCTCTCTCTCTCTCTCTCTCTCTCTCTCTCTCTCTCTCCTTTCAAGTTTATTTCTCATTTATACTTCTCTTTTACCTGCATTCCATTGGCACACGTTTGAGTTTCACTGCTGTATCTTCTACCCACAAACTTATCATCCTACTCTTTCTCTCCCCCTCTACATATATCTACCGTCTTCCTTCTACTTCAATCCCTTCTTCCTCCTTCTATCCACTCCTCTTACCATACGCTTCCTCCATCCCCACGTTTGATTTCCTATCACTCCCTATCTCCTATTCGTCCCTCATTCTCCTTTCCATTTCACTCTTCTACCCTTGCATTCTCATCTCGCATCCTGAGCTGCTCTTCCCACCTACCCAAATCTCCCACTTTCCTCACTCTCCCCTTTCCTACTCTCACTACCTTCCCCTCACCCCTGCAGAACAACTCAAACTTTAAACTCCCCTTTATTTACTTAGCATTTACAACCCCGTGTATCTTAGGCTCAATGTTAATTATAGACAGGAATGGCTTTTAGAAGAGGGAGAAGGTGCTCTTGCTTTCCTCTGGTGTGTACGTGAATACCACTTAAGATATGCTGCCTTTTCTACACTGGTTATATCACGTCAGATATACTGCCTTTTACCGTGCTTATCACCTTAAAACACAGTCTTTCCCCCTTGTGTATCACCTCAAACATACTGCCATCCCCCCCTGTGTATACCCCCCTTCAAATATACTGAAATCCTCCCTGTGTATACCCCCTCAAACATACTGCCATCCCCTATGTATACCACCTCAAACATACTGCCATCCCCTGTGTATACCACCTCAAACATACTGCCATCCCCCTGTGTATACCACCTCAAACATACTGCCATCCCCTGTGTATACCACCTCAAACATACTGCCATCCCCTGTGTATACCACCTCAAACATACTGCCATCCCCTATGTATACCACCTCAAACATACTGCCATCCCCTGTGTATACCACCTCAAACATACTACCATCCCCTGTGTATACCACCTCAAACATATTGCCACCCCCTGTGTATACCCCCTCAAACATACTGCCACCCCCTGTGTATACCACCTCAAACATACTGCCACCCCTTGTGTATACCCCCTCAAACATACTGCCATCCCCTATGTATACCACCTTAAAATTCAGAATTTTCCAACCTACACCAACATACACATTCCTCCGTCTCTCATGTATTTATTCCCTTTCAAACTGGTGCCTAAAACATGGCACCATTTTCTCAAGTGTTTCTGATACTATGATTTCCATAGACACAAACAGATTTCCATAGACACAAACAGATTTCCATAGACACACAAACAGATTTCCATAGACACAAACAGATTTCCATAGACACACAAACAGATTTCCATAGACACACAAACAGATTTCCATAGACACAAACAGATTTCCATAGACACACAAACAGATTTCCATAGACACAAACAGATTTCCATAGACACACAAACAGATTTCCATAGACACACAAACAGATTTCCATAGACACACAAACAGATTTCCACAGACACACAAACAGATTTCCATAGACACACAAACAGATTTCCATAGACACACAAACAGATTTCCATAGACACACAAACAGATTTCCATAGACACACAAACTTATTTCCATAGACACACAAACAGATTTCCATAGACACACAAACAGATTTCCATAGACACACAAACAGATTTCCATAGACACACAAACAGATTTCCACAGACACACAAACAGATTTCCATAGACACACAAACTTATTTCCATAGACACACAAACAGATTTCCATAGACACACAAACAGATTTCCATAGACACACAAACAGATTTCCATAGACACACAAACAGATTTCCATAGACACACAAACTTATTTCCATAGACACACAAACAGATTTCCATAGACACACAAACAGATTTCCATAGACACACAAACAGATTTCAATAGACACACAAACAGATTTCAATAGACACACAAACAGATTTCCATAGACACACAAACTTATTTCCATAGACACACAAACAGATTTCCATAGACACACAAACAGATTTCCACAGACACACAAACAGATTTCCATAGACACACAAACAGATTTCCATAGACACACAAACAGATTTCCATAGACACACAAACAGATTTCCATAGACACACAAACAGATTTCCATAGACACACAAACAGATTTCCACAGACACACAAACAGATTTCCATAGACACACAAAACTTATTTCCATAGACACACAAACAGATTTCCATAGACACACAAACAGATTTCCATAGACACACAAACAGATTTCAATAGACACACAAACAGATTTCAATAGACACACAAACAGATTTCCATAGACACACAAACTTATTTCCATAGACACACAAACAGATTTCCATAGACACACAAACAGATTTCCACAGACACACAAACAGATTTCCATAGACACACAAACAGATTTCCATAGACACACAAACAGATTTCAATAGACACACAAACAGATTTCCATAGACACACAAACAGATTTCCATAGACACACAAACAGATTTCAATAGACACACAAACAGATTTCCATAGACACACAAACAGATTTCCATAGACACACAAACAGATTTCCACAGACACACAAACAGATTTCCATAGACACACAAACAGATTTCCATAGACACACAAACAGATTTCAATAGACACACAAACAGATTTCCATAGACACACAAACAGATTTCCATAGACACACAAACAGATTTCCACAGACACACAAACAGATTTCCATTGACACACAAACAGATTTCCACAGACTATGTAAAAAACAAGAGATAACAAAAAATATAGCAGAAGGCACTGGGAACAAACTTAGACTGTATCTGATCTTCGCGAACAGCGAAGGCAGTAATCGGCCACGAATCTCAGACACGAATTCAGTCTTACATCATAAATTCTCAGATGTTCAAACACTTACGTAAAGCGTCAGGTAGATACAACGAGCGTTAAGGGCTTTTTTTTCTAAACGACTGTTTCCATAAACCGAAACAAAGCCCTGGAACTCCCAACTTGAGGAATATAACACCATACTTCCGAAGCCTTAAAATGGGCTTGAAATATGTTCATATTGATTTTGATATGGTTTTTTGTTTCATTTCTCATTTTCATATATGACTGATATATCAATTTATATGGCGTGGGCGTGTGGTCATTAATGCTTCTGAGCTTCTGTAGTAGTCAGGAGGGAGTCGAAAAAATATTACAGTTTGGCAGCAGACTGCTGCTTCTGGAAACATTCCCTATTAAGACTACTCAATAGTTCAGTCAATAAAGCTCCTAGAGCCTTCAAGTCTCCTAGAGCCCAGGTGAAGGATATATATATATATATATATATATATATATATATATATATATATATATATATATATATATATATATATATATATATATTACAGAACTCGTTGATTTATACCCGTACGGGGTCAGGTGATATAGATAAAAACAAGGGGGATACATAGGGGGTAAATGGGGGACGAAGCACATAAGAACATAAGAATAAAGGTAACTGCAGAAGGCCTATTGGCCCATACAAGGCAGTTCCTATCCCAAAGATTAATCAGGTGTAATTGGTCTGTTATGTTGAACAGTGTCTTCTGTGTTGGCATCGTTATGTTCTGGTCTTGTCCTTATTCTCATGGTGGGTAGAGTAAATAGTTCCGTGATTTGGGTGTTCATGGTAGGTTGTTCTATTTTTATGTGAATTGCTTCAAGAATTTGTAATCTTCTTGCATCAAGATGCAAGAAGATTACAAATTCTATATATATAATGTATATATATATATAAGGGCTACTCGGCTGCATCAGGGTCTCTCCCCCATTGTTTCCACTCTTTCCCTTTCTTCTCCCTCCCTTTCCTTCTTAATCCCCATACCCTCCCCATCTCCCCTTCAATCTCGAAGAGACAGACATTTCCATTTATATATGGTAAGAGTTCCCGGCTGGACTTGAGTCTCTTCTCCCCACCCCTATCCTTTCATCCATTCCTGTCTCTCCCATTCTTTACCCTAGCATCCCTTTGATCCCTTTGTCCCCATCCCCTTGTGCTCCCTCACCCCGCCACTCCCTCCCTTCCTCACCCCTCTTCTCTGTTTCTACTCTCTTCCCTTCTCTCACATATTTTTAAGAAGCCTGAAACAGCTGTGTGGATCTCTTGGAAAATATATTATGATCATCGAATTAAACTCTAGTGAATCACATCAAAATATTTCACACTTGAATTCATGAAAATCTTTTAAGGGATCTCTGTAAATGCTAATATTTCATAAAACATTTAATTTAGGCTTAGTGCAACCAGCCTATTTCCGCCCCATTCCCCAGACCATTCTCCCTGAAAAATTGGGTGAGGCTAGTCCCAAGCGTCTGTCCTCAATCCTTGGATAGATAGACCTACAGACATTCTGTCTCGTAGGTATAGATATACCTCTCAAAGTTATTTAAGTTTACCCAATATTCTGTCACTCTACTTTATCTCGTCCTCCCGACTGAATCTCTTCCTGCCGACTGAATCTCTTCCTCCCGACTGAATCTCTTCCTCCTTATTACCTTTCTCCTTACTCCGCCCCTTCCCTTCTCTCCCTGCGTCTCTGTCTCTCGCGTTTACTCGACTTCTCAAACGTCATAAATATCCTTAACAGGTGCCAGTCACGCATCAACATGGCCAAACATGTCCTCTCCCGTGTTCTATCTCGCTCGCGCTCTAACGCGTTAAAAGGGAATTGGTCGTAAACACTCAATTTTTCCTGCTCGCGCGCTCGCGCGTGTGTGTGTGTGTGTGTGCGTGTGTTGTGTGTGTTTGCGGGAATTTGTGAGTGTTGTTTTGTTTTTTCTCGTGTGTTTGTTATTATGTTTGAGTTTGGTTTTGCGTATTTGTTTTGTATGTATTCTTTTGTTTTTATATATAAGTGAGTTTGGGTTGTTAGTTTAAACGTCGTTATTATGATTTCTCTCTCTTCCCTCTGTTATCAGGGTAATTATTCAGATCTTTGTTTCCTCCTGTTGCCGTTTTATCTTGCTGTGTTTTCTTTTTATCGCTGTACGTCTTTCTCGCTCTCTAGTTAATTCCTTTTCGTCTAGTACTTCCTTTCTACCATCTTTCCAAAACATATAAAGAAAAGCCCCAGTATCTCTCTCTTCCTGTTGTTTCTTCCTATTCTTTCCCCTAATTCAGTTCTCACCTCCGTTATTTATCTCTCTTCTGAATCTTCTCTCTTCTTTCCCTCTCCTCAATCTCCAGTTCCATCTACCCCTTCTTTCTCTTCCACCTCTCATTCTCAATCATTTCCCGTCTTCCATCTCTGATTTATCTCCCTTTCTCCTTTTCTTCTCTCTTCCTTTTCCTCTTCCCTCATCCTTCTTCCCTCATCTTCCTGCAACACGGACGACAGTATTTAACGAGTAGGTTGTTTGGGAATCACAGAAAACTTCTCAAGTTGATGATACGAGTCGTAACTTTGTTCTAAAATTTCCCCTTCGTGGCCAAATTCTTCACACTGGTGCGGATAAATCCACTTGCGCGTCCATTAAAATTGTAGTGGATTATCTTAGCCGGATTGTGAGATAAAGGCAACTTTGGGCTTCAATCAACAGACCAAGAATGGAAGGGGGTTGAGGGAGGGAGAGATACTGTTTGTACAGACGAAGCTCACGGTGTCTAAATAGGGAAAGTTATAGTGTGTGTGTGTGTGTGTGTGGGTGTGGGTGTGTGTGTGTGTGTGTGTGTGTGTGTGTGTGTGTGTGTGTGTGTGTGTGTGTGTGTGTGTGTGTGTGTGTGTGTGTGTGTGTGTGTGTGTGTAATTACCTGAGTGTAGTTACAGGATGAGAGCTACGCTCGTGGTGTTCCGTCTTCCCAGTACTCTTTGTCGTGTAATGCTTTGAAACTACTGACGGTTTTGGCCTCCACCACCTTCTCACTTGGCTTGTTCCAACCGTCTACCACCGTTTGTAAAAGAAAATGTTCTAATATTTTTTTCGGCACTTCTGTTTTCTTAGTTTGAATCTGTGTCCTCTTGTTCGTGAAGTTCCTGGTTTCAGGACCTCTTCTTTGTCATTTTGGTCTATTCCTGTTATAATTTTGTAAGTGGTGATCATATCATCTGTTTTTCTTCTATCTTCTAGTTTTGGCATGTTTAACGTCTCTAGTTTCTCCGTGTAACTCTTGTTTTCAGTTCCGTAAGCCATTTTGTAGCATGCCGCTGCACCTTTTCTAGTTTATTGATGTGCTTCTTGAGATTTGGGCACCATATCTGCATATTCAGATATGCAGATATGCATATCAGCAAATATGCATATCAGCAAATATGCATATATGCACCATATATGCATATTTGCTGCATATTCCAAGTTTGGTCTCACAAAAGTCATTACAGTTTCTTTAATATTTCACCATTCATGTAATTAAAAGCAAGTCTGAAATTGGAAAGCGACGCATACGCTCCTCTCTCAATGTTCTTCATATGTTCCTCTGGTGACAGTTTACTATCCAAAACCACCCCCAGGACTCGTTCTTTATTAGAGTTCTATAATTCCATTCCCACATAATTGGTAAGTTGTGTGTGGTATATTTTCTCCAATTCCACATTTCATAACATGGCACTTATTCACATTGAATTCCATTTGTCACCTGATACTCCAAGCACTTATTTTACCTAGATCAATTTGAAGAGCATTGCAATCGTCTGCGTCTCCTATCTTCCCCAGTATCTTAGCATCATCCGCAAACATGTTCATATAATTCTGTATTCCTTTTGTTAGATCGTTTATGTAGACGATGAACATTACTGGTGCAAGAACTGAACCCTGTGGTACTCCGCCAGTAACACTCCTCCAGTCAGATACATTGTCTCTGATTACTGCCCTCATCTGACTGTCAGTTAGAACATTTGTCATCCATTTCAGAAGTCTCCCAGTCACTCCTCCAGCATGTTCCAGTTTCCTGAACAGCCTCGTGTGTGAGTCTCTATCAAAAGCCTCTTTTAGGTGCACTTAGACACAGTCAACCCAACCACCTCTTTACTGTAGAATCTCTGTTGCTCAATCATAAAAACTAAGTAGATTTGTTACACAGGATCTTCCAGTTCGAAACCATACTGTCTGTCTGTTATTATGTCATTACTTTCTAGGAGTTCAAGCCATTTGGATTCTAACCATTTTTTCAAGTGTTTTGACTACCACGCTTGTTAATGATACGGATCTACAATTTAGAGCTTACTCTTGACTACCATTTTTTATAAATTGGTACTTTGTTTGCCTTTTTCCATATATCTGCTGAGAGTTCTGTGCACAAGGAAGCTGTGTGTGTGTGTGTGTGTGTGTGTGTGTGTGTGTGTGTGTGTGTGTGTGTGTGTGTGTGTGTGTGTGTGTGTGTGTGTGTGTGTGTGTGTGTGTGCGAAGAGAGAGAGAGAGAGAGAGAGAGAGAGAGAGAGAGAGAGAGAGAGAGAGAGAGAGAGAGAGAGAGAGAGAGAGAGAGAGAGAGTTAGTTTAGTTCTTTTATTATGCACCCCATACCCATCTTGTAGGCGGTAGTGGAAAGGGTTACAGAGGCACATAATGGGCTCAGGGACTGAACCCCACAATTCATTTAGCTAAGCAAGTTACAATCTTGATGAGCTAGTTACAAAATTCCATATAAGTCGTCACATCAACAATGGGTTCGAGATCGACCTCAAGTACAGGTTCTAAATTAAGCAACTGACATATGTGGAGAGCTAGTGTCAAAATTTATATGTTTGTCCTGCACACCGCCCCCCATCCAGTGGGCAGCGGTGGATAGGTTACAATCACTTAGTTACTACCTACAGTTAGCAAACTGGGGATATTTGGCTAAAATTTATGGTAGCAGATCATTTTGAATGAAATATTGACACATCGCTGGAACATTGGTTATAGAATTGTCTCTAAATTCAGGTATCTTTTCGCACTCCATCACATAGTGACGGAGGGTGTGCGAATAATTTTGTTGACACATTTGGTCAGGTCTACATCAGCAGATAATGAGAATTCCCAGAGATACTTGTAACCGAGTCTAAGCCGAGCAGCAGTAACATCTAGAAGTCTGAGAGAGAGAAGAGAGAGAGAGTTTCAGATGTGACTATTCCTATTTTGGATATGGACACATATGACTGACTGTACGTGTATATCGCAGCGTTGCTTGCATCACAAGTACTTGCTTCCCTTCATCAAAATGACATTATCTTCCTATTACTGTAGGATGTAGACATTGGTCATGCACAGCGGCGTAGGAAAACCCTTTCAATCCCACTCCACCGTCACTTCAGCAGCCAGTCAGCCACAACGAGCGTCTTAAAGCTGTAGAAGTGTATATATATATGAAAAATACACCATTGAACATAGTACGAAAAAAAAATCAAGTTCCTCTTTCATAGACTCTCCGTGTTTCAGAGCAGAGGTCCGGAAGGTTAGCCTTTCAGCACTTCACAAAGGAGGCTTCAAGGCGCCGGTGAAGGAACGTTTGTCGAGTCTGAACTCGACAATAAAAAAAAATGAAAAAAGTTAACTTTCTTTTGAGTTTTTTTTTTTTTTTTGGAGCGTTCATACGCAGCCGCTCACAAGTGTGATTATTTGATGTTTGGAGAACTCTTAAAACATTTGTGTTGACAGTTGTAAGTGGCATGTGTAGTGGCTCGTTGTTATTTATTATCCACGAGGGAGAGTTTAACTCACGACAAGTGTATGTCGTTGTATTCGAAGCTGTTTAGAAGTCAACTTTGAAGTCTTAGAAGACAAAATACAAATATTTTTTTTATAGAGCGAGATAATTAATTAGTGTTGTTCTTACAATGTGTCTCGATTTTGTAAATCATTAAACAGTGCGAGGTATCTGGCAGTGATATTAAAATAGGGAATATGTAACTATTATTAACCACTAAAATCCTTCATATTTAGGAATAACATTGTTAACCCTCCCAGAAAAATAAATCTTGCTGAATAATAGAAAGATCATTAAGCAGAGAGAGAGAGAACATGAACAGCAAGAACACGATGCATGGGTGTCTACGCTTCACAATAAACAGTTTATAATACGAGATAAAAGCCTCCTTGAAAAGCCCTTTTATATAACCAGCTTTAGTCTTGTATTCTGAGCAAAAAAATTAAAGTGGCTCCCAACGAAGGGAAGGAGGGAAGGGGCTTTTAAAGGGGGCAAGGGGAATAGGGGAAACGCAAGGGGAAACGCTTAAACCCCCGTTTAAGCTCCTGGGGAGGAATAGGAAAGGGAGAGGGAAGCTCTTTGTGAGTAAGGGGGAAGGAAGAGGAGGAGGAACATGAAGCAAGGGGAAATTGAGGAGGGTACACCATGTGTATCCTTGGGTAGTGGGTAGGAGGGTAGGCCTTTGGGTGTCTTTCCCTCCCAGATGGTCTCTGGGAAGGAAAAGGGGTGGGGGGAGATATACTGAAGTTGGGGTGGAAGGGAGGGGCAACTCCTTTTGGGGAGGGGGACTGATGTTCCCTGGGCAACAGGAGGGGTGGAGAGCGCTAAGTAGCGTGTCTTACTCTTGAAAATACACGACAACAGATTTTTTGTTTTGCGTGGAAGAGGGGAAGTAAGCCGGAGGACAGAGCAGTAACCGTAATAAAATGTGGAAGATTTACTGCAAGGGGAAATGGAAGGAATACGAAGGGAAAGGGAGAGAGAAAGAGACAGAGATACAGACAGACAGAAACACAAACAAATAGACAAGCTCAGGGAAAGGAAAAAAAAAAATAAAGACTAGACGCTAATAAGCCTTTCTGAACAAAGTTTTAGATCCATGTTGTTCACAACACAAAGACCTCAGCGGTATTTAGCGACAACAAACCCTAATACAGGAAACTCTCTTGACAGCTGTAGCTGTATTTTTGCCCACTGCTAATTAGCGTTGCAAGCTGGGGTTGATAGCCTCGTTTGTCTACCCCACCCCCCCACACACACACACACACACATATATATATATATATATATATATATATATATATATATATATATATATATATATATATATATATATAAATATATATATATATATATATATATATATATATATATATATATATATATATATATATAAATATATATATATATATATATATATATATATATATATATATATATATATATATATATATATATATATATTTGGAAGTTAGCCTTCGAAGGTTTCCATGGCAGGAAGGATAAATATTTTGCCTTGAATATTGTTCGCAGAGTTTAAAAAGAGGAGAAGCAAAGGGAGCCATTAGGCTTTGTTATGTTGGGGGGCACAAACCCCTTCATCAAGAAGAAATTTTGCACGCTTTAACACGAGGGTTTTAAAGCGGGGTAAAAATAACTTGGCTGGACATGCAAGCTAATGCTATACCACGCCTCGACCCCTGTGAGACATAGAGCCGAAGGGCTAACACTAATACACTTGGAGTTGAAGCCTTATGAGTGGTCTCTATTTAGAGGTCATAATGAGAGATTGTTTACCTGTAAAACTTGAAGCAGCACTTTTTAAGTCGCTTTGGAAAGATTTTGTTGTTAAATGTTGTGCTTCGTGTCAGAGAAAGACAGAAATGGGGCGTTACATAGGGTGCCATTTCGAAGAAATTGACATCTGGCTACTTACAATGATGGGTAAAAAAAACACAAATACATAACTGGTTAGTTAGTTTTTGTTTAGTTCATTTATTATGCACCCCATACCCATCTTGTGAGCGGTAGTGGACGGGGTTACAGAGGCACATAATGGGCTCAGGGACTTAACCCCACAATTCATTTAGCTAAGCAAGTTACAATTTAGATGAGCTAGTTACAAAATTCAGTATAAGTCGTCACATCAACAATGGGTTCGAGATCGACCACAAGAAAACAGTTTCTAAATTAAACAACTGACATATGTGGAGAGCTGGTGTCACAATTGATATGTTTGTCCTTCATAACTGGTCATTTGTATTTTTAGGTTAATTGCTCACACCTGGTTAATTGAGCGTTAATGAGCTATATATATAGCAGGTTAACTATGTGTCAAATTGTGTTTATATATATATATATATATATATATATATATATATATATATATATATATATATATATATATATATATATATATATATATATGTGTGTGTGTGTGTGTGTGTGTGTGTGTGTGTGTGTGTGTGTGTGTGTGTGTGTGTGTGTGTGTGTGTGTGTGTGTGTGTGTGTGTATGTGTGTGTAAATTAGAATGTATTTCTGCTGTCCGTCTGAAGCTATAGTATAGAAGCTTCGGGCTAACCTCATCCAGCTTTGCATCATGATTCCTGTGGGTTACATGTCCAACATGGTCTGGTCGGGATCGCAAAAACTCAAGAGAGAACAGCGTATTTAATATTTTATAAAATATGTCGAACAGCGACATATTTTATTGGTCATACTGTCACCCTATGAAGGGTGAAATCACGTAAATTATTACCGAGCACCTCGTTAAAGAAAACGGGAAAATATGTTATTTTTTGCATATCATTAAAGCATATCAAAGGAGTAAAAGAGATGGGGAGATAGATAGAGAGAGAGAGAGAGAGAGAGAGAGAGAGAGAGAGAGAGAGAGAGAGAGAGAGAGAGAGAGAGAGCATCGAAAAGTATATTTTAATCCCACTACCGGTTCCTCTCCGAGGCCGAAAACTCACATCACCAGCGGGAGACTATTTTATTCTTTATATTTTTCATTAATTATTGAAAATGTGCTCAAATAGTGATATTGGAGGATAGAAAGTGAGGGAACGAGAAAGGAGCGACAGAGAGTGAGAGAGAGAAACAAACAGACAGGGAGAGGGAGAGAGAAAGAGAGAGGCAGACAGAGAGAGTAATAAGTGGATGAGAATGATTACAATCCACAGGGGATCGGATGCCCTCTACGAACGAAGGATTTTCAGACGATGACCCAAAATATTTTGCGATAGTCGGCTTTTCTCTCTAATGGGCGTTTGTTGGTCCCATGTTACCAAAGTTTTATATTTTTATTTGGGATATTTTTCTATTAGCTGGCGTGTAGTTCGAGTTGGATGGTGTAGTTTCACCGAACTGGTGTATGTGTGTGTTGGTTTGGAGTTTTGGGGGAATGTACACGGGTGGGTTCCATGTTGAGTTTTGTTTTATTCCTTTTTAGTTGATATTCTCTTCTCGTCACATTGCTTTGTTTTATGTTTTGGGCTATTTTGTTTCTCTCACTGTCTTCTCTCTCTGTCTCTCTCTCTGTCTCTCCCTCTCTGTCTCTCTCTCTCTCTCTCTGTCTCTCTCTCTCTCTCTCTCTCTCTCTCTCTCTCTCTCTCTCTCTCTCTCTCTCTCTCTCTCTCTCTCTCTCTCTCTCTCTCTCTCTCTCTCTCTCTCTCTCTCTCTCTCTCTCTCTCTTTCCTATTATCTATTTTACCTATCTCTCTATCCTCCCCCTACTCTCCCCTCTCCCCCCTCTCTTCAGCCTAATCTGCACTAAACTTAGCGACCTTCGCGTCACTCGACATTTTCTCTACACAAGACCCGCTAATCGATGGTCCGCATTTTACTCCTCTTGGGTAATTAGTTTCAGACCACACAAGACTGCTGTGAGTGGCAGGAGGAGGCTATACCTCCTGCAGTGAGGGCCAGATATCTTACGGAGACATTGCATGTTCCTTAGAATCTATTTTGTTGACCAGACCACACACAAGAAGGTGAAGGGACGACGACGTTTCGATCCGTCATGGACAATTCTCAAGTCGATTGGGACTTGTGATATACTTTAGCCACGTTATTGTGACTCATCGCCTGCCTAGAATCTATTTTGTTGAATTTATATTGATTGAGTTAGTTTATGATTGTTCGGGGCCCCAAACTAATTTTTTTTTTGGTCACTTTGTAGCCGCTTTTGTGAAAAGATTTCCTCATGCTCTTTTCATATTTTGATTGAACTGTCAGTTATATTTTTTATATATAATTTTTTTTTAATTTGTGTACCATATGTTTTAATTGCCAGTTTAACACGAGGTTCGTGTTTGTTTTGTATGTGCTATAACACAAACACAGAGTTTCCTCTTGTCGTTCTAAGACAGTACACGTTAACATAGACTAATTCTATCTGACTTGGATAACTTTTATCTAACTTAACCCTCTAACTAAGGCCACTTCTAACTGACTAATGCAAATTCTATCTAAGGAATATCCTAGCTAATTTCAGTATCTTCAAACGGACAAAGATTACTTCTAGTTTACAAACAATTTCTAATTAACAAAGAACTTTGTGACATAGACATTGTCTATCTTAACAACATCATCTTCTATCCTGCAGACAAGTTACGTCTACCAATAGTTTCCTTAAAGACACAAACATAACTCTTATCAGCACTAAACATACAATACAGCTGAGATCAAACTGCCCCCCTTTAAAGGTACAATGTTGTCTAATCCCTTTACAAACACAACTGGGGGACCAAACAGCCCCAAAACTCTCCGTAAATGAGCCAGGCAGCAACATCTCCTTTAAAGGTAGCAAGCAATACAAAAACAGAAGGATTCAATTAGTGGAAACATCACTTCCGCTCAAAATGTGGATCCTCACCCGAAAAATCGCAATGAGCTACACCGAAATAATCGCCAAATTCAGCAAAAATAGCAGACAAGATATAACAGATGTGGAATTTACACAATAAACAATCATTCAGTTAATAACAGAAAATTCACAAATTCGTCCTTTTATCAACATAACTTAGAGAGAACTGACAGTTATTGCCATATATCGCCCTAACATACAAAGAAGAATTTTGTGTGTGTACATATGTATATATGTGTATGTATAAATGTTTGTACTCACCTAGTTGTGTTTGCGGGGGTTGAGCTCTGGCTCTTTGGTCCAATCATTCTCTTTGGTACATTCTTTGTATGAATGTATGCGTGCGTGTGTGTGTGTGTGTGTTTGTATATGTATAGATTTGTGTGTACTCATTTGTTCTCACCTAGTTTTGCTTACATGGATGCTTATCTGATCATCTACCTCTCGACCATCATTAGATGAGGCAGTGTATCACATCACCCGGTTTTCTTATCATGTTTACATTTAAAACTGAGTCGAATTGGCTTCCACAACTACCTCATCTGGTCCTGTGCATTTATTTACACTTAGACTGAAACAAAGTTCATTCTGGCATCTCTGTGACTCACCTGTGCTTCCAGTTACCAATTTCCGTCTCTCGTTTTCTTGTTCCTAAATTGGAACATTGCATTTATATCTACTTTATCATTCGTCCTTAGTAGGTCGTTATCATGCCTACCCTATTACTTCTTTCCTCTCGTGTAGCGAGGTCTTATCAGTCTTTCTTCATAGTCCAGTCCTCTTAGGCTCTAGAACGAACCTTCTTACATATTTTTTATCTTTTCTAGTTATATTTTGAGTTTCTTAAGGAAGGGCTTCCTATCCTGGGTATAACATATTCAGTAATGGATCTCACAAACTATGTATTGTGATCTCTTGGACGGCATCTTCGTCTAAGTTCCTGAAGGATAACTGGACGATTACCTGAATGACATATACACCCGTCATTAGTCTGCTAATGTGTGCCTTTGGGGTTATATCTCGATCTATGTCCACTCCAAAGTCTCTCTCGTTTCACAGGTTGGATGTGGCCTTCCGTTCATACTGTACAGCGTTTGAGGTGTTCTTGCCCCAGTTGCTATCCTCATAACACTGCATGTATCTGGTTAAGGTCTATTAACCTTTTCTCAGTTCGTCTTGTAATGTATTGCAATCCTTCTCAGTTCTCATAGAATCGTCAGCACAGCACACATTAGCATAGCATCGTCAGCACAGCTCACATTAGCATAGCATCGTCAGCACAGCTCACATTAGCATAGCATCGTCAGCACAGCTCACATTAGCATAGCATCGTCAGCACAGCTCACATTAGCATAGCATCGTCAGCACAGCTCACATTAGCATAGCATCGTCAGCACAGCTCACATTAGCATAGCATCGTCAGCACAGCTCACATTAGCATAGCATCGTCAGCACAGCTCACATTAGCATAGCATCGTCAGCACAGCTCACATTAGCATAGCATCGTCAGCACAGCTCACATGAACATAGCATCTTCAGTACAGCTCACATGAACATAGCATCGTCAGCACAGCTCACATGAACATAGCATCGTCAGTACAGCTCACATGAACATAGCATCGTCAGCACAGCTCACATGAACATAGCATCGTCAGTACAGCTCACATGAGCATAGCATCGTCAGCACAGCTCACATTAGCATAGCATCGTCAGCACAGCACACATTAGCATAGCTTCGTCAGCACAGCTCACATTAGCATAGCATCGTCAGCACAGTACACATTAGCATAGCATCGCAAACATTGATAAGAGTGAGCTTACTTCCTCCGCTATTTCGTTTTCGTATATTTGGAAGAGGATGTGCGTGTGCGTGTGCGTGTGTGCACGTACGTGCGAGCTCGTATATAGGCAAGTTATATATCTATACAGCTTTAGAAAAACTCAGTCACCCTTTTCCGTCCCTTTTCCATCCATAATTGCCAACTTTTCTGGTTAGAATGGAATTCCATTTTTTCCTTACCCTAAACACCTTCAGCCAACAAAACCTTCAACAAACTCTCTGTTTACCTTATACTTCCCCGTTTATGTATATATATGTACATACCCCTATGTGACAGTGTCAGACCACGGAGGAAAATTGAAACAGGAATTTCCTTAAGTACTTTCGAATATTAATACATCTTCAGAAGGAGTGGAAGAAGGAGAAAATCAAAAGGAGAAAATACATCTTCACTCTTTCTGAAGATGTATTAATATACGAAAGTACCTTAAGGAAACTCCTGTTTCAATTTTCCTTCGTGGTCTGACACTGTCACATTTTTAATCACGTGTTTATTTTTCGTGATTTACACATACCCCTATGTATATACACCCCAAAAATCCCCTATTCTATCCATCCTATCACCTTTCTCTTCCATTTTAGCAAGCCATTCTTCTTGGGATGCCGTTTCCTTTCTCCTATTCTCCTAGCCTCCGTCTCTAGCTGCAAACGCCACAGTTTCTGAGCCATAAAAGTGGCAATTCGCTCTTCGGTCCGACACTTGTACGGTAATCTGTCGCTCCGATGACGACGTCCTATCAAAGCCCAGTCGCAGCAGATAGCCCCGTCGTAGCGTCGCTCTATGGGACACTTTTCCACTCTTTATATGTGATTCTAAGGGGCGTTTGTGACCCTTCTGTATAGAAGACGCAAGGGGGAGTCAGTGGAGGAATAAGACAAAGAATTGTGAACTTTCTTTGCAGGCACTCAATTGGCACGATAATCTCCGGCTTTATGTGCTTATATGCTATCAATAGGGTTTTGATGGATGATAAAAGGCGGCCATTTTTGCATATGTAGGATTTACTTCTAACAATCTCTAAACATAAGTAACACAGGAAATCACTTCTATCTATCTATCTATCTATCTATCTATCTATCTATCTATCTATCTATCTATCTATCTATCTATCTATCTATCTATCTATATATCTATCTATCTATCGATCTATAGGAGGGTACCACCTCTGATTGCGTTTGTAGGGACCCTCGACCTCGAAGAAGACGATATGTAGCATCCGGGGGAGCATAGTGCGGCACACGCGTACACTCACATATTGTCTTGTCCTACCACCCCCTTCATCTTTGTATATCTATCTATCTATCTATCTATCTATCTATCTATCTATCTATCTATCTATATATATATATATATATATATATATATATATATATATATATATATATATATATATATATATATATATAATAAACTTCCTATTAGATTATTATTTAAAGTCATATATTCGTGTGCTGCATCGAGTTTAATTTGACAGACAGGTGCCTCGATTTAATATATGCAAATCAGAAATGTTCAAAGCGAATTGTAGGTATATTATTTCTGGAATAATATGTTAATTGGGAAATTCTATCGTCATCATCGTTATTACTGCTTCATACAACCATCACCTCACTGCTTCATACAACCATCACCTCACTGCTTCATACAACCAGCACCTCACTGCTTCATACAACCATCACCTCACTGCTTCATACAACCAGCACCTCACTGCTTCATATAACCTGCACCTCACTGCTTCATACAACCTGCACCTCACTGCTTCATACAACCTGCACCTCACTGCTTCATACAACCTGCACCTCACTGCTTCATACACCCTGCACCTCACTGCTTCATACAACCTGCACCTCACTGCTTCATACAACCTGCACCTCACTGCTTCATACAACCTGCACCTCACTGCTTCATACAACCAGCACCTCACTGCTTCATACAACCAGCACCTCACTGCTTCATACAACCATCACCTCACTGCTTCATACAACCAGCACATCACTGCTTCATACAACCTGCACCTCACTGCTTCATACAACCTGCACCTCACTGCTTCATACAACCTGCACCTCACTGCTTCATACAACCATCACTTCACTGCTTCATACAACCAGCACCTCACTGCTTCATACAACCAACACCTCATTGCTTCATACAACCATCACCTCATTGCTTCATACAACCATCACCTCATTGCTTCATACAACCAGGTGTAGAGTGCTTCTTCTGAGTTGTCATTAAAACTCCGTTAAATAGTCATTCTCTACAGAAATTTATTCTATGTAGTCTTGTTCCTCCTGTTCCGTTCCTCCTGTTCCGTTCCCTTCCGTTCCGTTCCCTCCTGTTCCGTTCCCTCCTGTTCCATTCCTCACAGTCCAACGCTTTCACTTTCAAATCCTCATCACTCTCTCTCCATTTCAGTCCATCACTTCCTTAGCCCTTTTATTTCATTAACTTTATCATCGCTCGAATTCATTATCTATTTGCCCAACTGAGCTAAATCTTCTTTCTCGATAAATTATTGTGAATCATACGAAATACTAACTTTTTGGTACCCACCTTACAATGACATCGTTAGTTCCAATATACCCTAACGCCGCAAGTGGACGTCAGGTTGTCCATTTGAGCATCTCTAACATCAAATGGAACATCTTGTTCCATTTAAACACCTGTAACTTCATGTTCATATCTCACCTGAGTGAAACACCTGTACATGAAGGCTGGTCACTTTCACTCCTATTACATGCAACCCTCTGGCCTTCCTAGCCGGACTTTGAATGAAAGTGTTACATTTCTTTCTCTGCTCTCAAACTATTCAAGATACGTTGTTGAAATGGAATAACCATTAGCAGGATTACTCCTGTGTACTACAATTTCTCTCACACATTATTTCCTTCTCTCTATACCCTTGAATCGTGTCTACACTCGCTTTTATGGTTCTTCACTCACGTAGATGAATATAACGTTTAGTATATTTATTGATATTCCTATCAATAACTATGGTACCTATCATCTGCGTATAACAGATTTGATAATCTCCACGAGTGCTTATCATACGCAAATTTCACACTAGAAAAAGTGTTCATAATTTGATTTACGTTATACTCTCATCCATTTTTACATACACAAGTATGCGGGCATAGCATACCTATGGCATATACTTTCATTAGTATTCAACCAGTCACTCGTAAGACCCTTTGCTTTCACATAAATGCTCTCCTTCTTACATAAAATCTCTTCACAGCCTTCAACTAAAATCAAGATTAATTACTTCTCCAGACCATTGATTATCTTTATTGCATGTTGTCTCGAAGTCAATAAATATCATGTACTCCTTAATTAAATAATGTCTCAGTTAGTTTGTAGTCTCACTGCAGGTGTTTGATCCATGCAATATCTTCAACTGGTAAACACTCCTATGCTCATTAGTCGTTTTTTTTTTCATTTATTTTCTGAACTGTTCTGAATTCCTTTCTCGCAAACAATTGTCCACTGTACTTAGTAGACTAAATGACTATAGTTCTTACCCATGCTACCTTAACTCCTTCATTGTTTGATGCAGTTACAATCACAGTTGTTGTCCTGGGTCATCTGGTACAGAAACTCGTTACTGTTGTTTATGAGAAACTTTCCACACTCATTTAATTCTCCTTTCACTACTACATCTAATAATTTATGCACATAAGTTATCAACGCCTTTAGCTTTTCCCAGATTTCAGCCTCTGCATTGAGGTGCTTATTTCTTGGGAAATAGCGTTCAGCTTTCTGTCTAGAACAGTTTCGAAACAGCTAAGAGTCACATTAACGCATTTTTCTTATATAAATTCCACCGGTCAGATTATCAGAGTGCTCCCTTCACCTTTATATAATTTCTTCTTCAACTATTATATAATTATCATTCTCCTGTGTATGCCTCTAATATTTCCCGAATTTTTTCCATCAGCCTCGCTGAGACCCTCTCTTAACTTTTTTCGAAATGTAGATTCCTGTTTTTAGGAAAAGTTTTTATTAATTTCTAGCTCAAGCTGCCCATTCATACAGCTGTTTTTTTCCAAAGTAATCGTTCCATGTAACTTTTTAATTTCATCATACTATTCCTTCTGCTTTGTTTCTTTTTTCACCTATAATTTCCATTCTCAGAGTCCACGTTATTTGTTTTTGTCGCCAACTGTTCTTGCTACTTCTAGTTGCCACGTCCCGTTATTTTTTTGGTTCTACTTCCCACTGTTTTTGTTTCCACTTCCTATTATTCTTTCTTCCATTTCCGACCATTCTTGTTTCCACTTCCATCGTTGTATTTGTGCGACACCACAGTGAAGATAAGCATTCGTAACCAACCGTTCCTTGTGTACCGAACACAGGCTATCAAGAGTCATCTGGTTAAAGTCTCTTGCTTCAAAAATCTAAAGTTATTCCCCTTTGATACTAATCAGCCAACGCTCTACCTCTTTAAGAAGAAATGTGAGACCATCTGCTATTTAGATTGGCGACGGTAATCAGGGATGGGAAGGTTTATACACTGTTGCCGTGATCTGATTACCTTGTCAATTTAAACAGGTCTTGACTTCACCTATCTTCTCAACTTGTATTCCTTTATCTTTAATATCTATGTAAAGTCACAGTCCTTCATTGTGCTTGTAGTCTTATCCATCCTGATAGTCTGGGATGATCCGACATTCCTTCAGATATTGTTCCTTCTCGATGTTGTGTCATAAATTTAATTTATCAATGAACAAACCCACAAGGGCCGTGATGAGGGTTGAAACCTACGTTTGAGAGAATCCCAGACGCGCCTTAATCCACTAAGCAACGACATGGTATATGTGGATTTGTTCATTTGATGCATCGTGCAATTGTGATTTCTGTGTGTAATTTAATTTATCTATCTTTTTACCTACATGTGCATTATTATTTTGACTTTCTATTTGAATCATGTACCATATTTCTACATTGTATGCCTCTATGCATTTAGTATGTATTAGTAATACATAACTTTGTTTCCATGCACATGCCTTTCAGTCTAAAGCCATTAGCAGTTTTTCGAACACCTCGTGTGAAGCTGTCATTTTATTCTCAGAAACTATTTTATCTCTATTATTTAAATTGCCCATGAAAATTATTCAGTAAGTTTGAGGAATCATTTAAGTCTCATGCCAAACATCACTCAAGACTTTCTGTTTTGGTTCTGGCTCATATCATCGTATCAAGCATAAGCAATAACACATCTATTTTCATCCATTCAAACTTAAATGGCAAAATCATTAAATATTTACACAAATCTTACAAAAAATCATGAATTTTTTACAAAACATCTTACAAAATATCATGAAATGTGCTGCAAGAAATCATATATTGCCCACTTCTAGATCTCGTTCATTAAGCAACTGCTCTCTCGCCTACAACTCTCTCCCTATATATCTGATTCTTATTCTCATTCATCATTCTCACCTCTCTTCACAGTTTCTCATTAACCTGGCACGGCAAACCAACGCTTCTCAAAGGCTCTCAACACTTCAAACCCTTCTTTTGTTTCTCATCCACTTCCTTCGCATTCCACAAACTCAAAAGAGCCCCACCTATGCTCTCTGAGACCCGGACAGGTACATCCCCTAGACAGGAGGCGTAGGTGGAAGTTAAAAACACAAAAACAGAATTCGCTCCAAGCAAAAATCTTCCTACACCTCTATTGCAGGAAATAGCAGGATGTTTGTTACATGTAATGATTCCATGCGTTAGAAAACAACGCAAAATCTATAAAAAATAAAAATGCTATATTTTTGGGGGTGGATCTCTCTCTCTCTCTCTCTCTCTCTCTCTCTCTCTCTCTCTCTCTCTCTCTCTCTCTCTCTCTCTCTCTCTCTCTCTCTCTCTCTCTCTCTCTCTCTCTCTCTCCCCCTCTCTCTCTCTCTCTCTCTCTCTCTCTCTCTCTCTTTCTCTCTCTCTCTCTCTCTCTCTCTCTCTCTCTCTCTCTCTCTCTCTCTCTCTCTCTCTCTCTCTCTCTCTCTCTCTCTCTCTCTCTCTCTCTCTCTCTCTTTCTCTATCTCTCTATCTCTCTATCTCTCTATCTCTCTCTCTCTCTCTCTCTCTCTCTCTCTATCTCTCTATCTCTCTATCTCTCTATCTCTCTCTCTCTCTCTCTCTCTCTCTCTCTCTCTCTCTCTCTCTCTCTCTCTCTCTCTCTCTCCCTCCCTGCTCGCGGACGGAGGGCCAAGAGAAATGAAATTATCTCTCATTAATAACCATTTTTAAACGGCTGAGTCAGGTCCTGGGAACCCACCCCCGGGGGACACCTTAATTGAGGTGATGTCGAGACTGCTCGGGGGATCGAGCGCCCAGCGTTCGTGCGCCTGACGACGGACTTCCTTTCTTAATTGAGTGAATGGCGAATGGTGGAACGAGTGAATGAAAAAGTGGAACGAATTCGGCCAACGAGTGACTTGTGTGTGAATGACGCTGTGAGAAGATGAGTAAGTGAGTACGAGTAAATAAACGAGCTTGAAAATTATTGAGAATTTGAGTGAATTAATAAATGGAGAAATAAATATAAAGCATATAATAAACTATTATAGGATTTATAAATGATGGCAATTGAAACTAGAAGGCTCATCGGGGACGTACATAATGAAATAATATTCAGTACAAACGCTTTTAATTCACATAAGTTGACAAAACACTCACACACGTCTTTATAATTGTAATTTCACGCTGGATGTAATTATGTGTTAAATTTTAACACATAATTACACCCCACCCATTCCAAGACCCCGAGCCAGGGCAGAGACAAGATATAATAACTCTGCCTTAGAAACACAAGTAGTCGAAAGAACACAAGAGGCTTATGTTGATGACTGTAATACCTTATCAGTATTCCCCTATGTTATGTTATTCATGCATTGGTTTCATCCCCTTGTTCTGTACCACGTCCTGCAAAGAGAATATAAGCCCTGAGCTAAAAGCATGGTAAATTAGTCTTTGAGAATGTAAGGAGTGACCTTGCGAAACACATCCTTAGGCGTCAGACCAAAAATATAAGTGAAAATGAACTTTGGCGAGTTCATTTTTCAATTTCTTCTGATAGTAAAGAAAAACATAAGAAATATTGAAACGATTGTGTTAGACTCAAAAATCTTATTCTTTCGGTCATATTTAATATATAAATATATATATATATATATATATATATATATATATATATATATATATATATATATATATATATATATATATATACATATATGAATTTACTCACTAATAACGAAGTGAAAAAGTTGTATTTACCCTGAAGAAAAATTACAAAATGTCGACTCCGGACTTTGAGAAGTCTGCCTGGAGTTGAGAGCAAATATTGCCTGGAGCGGGACGAGCAAGAGCCCCCTGGCGGGACCAGGGTCAACAATGAGCCATGAATCAACCCCCATCCTTCCCCATCCTTCCCCATCCTTCCCCATTGCCCCCCCCCCCCTCTTCCCCCTGCAAGAAAATTCTGTAAAACTTGTGATGATCTCAGGAATTTAGATTACGGTTGAAGATTTGATTGACCTTATAACTGGTAAGAAGGGATATCAGGAGGAAGCGAAAGGAGGTTGGAGCTATGCAGAATACAGAATACAGGATTTTTTTTATTACAGTCAAGTTGGAAGATAACGAGAGTAGAAACTAACGACTGTAAGGACAACCAATTTGGATTGAATAGGTGATATATTCATTTTGAAGTATGAGTTCATTGGTGAATTTTACTATAATGAATATTATGGGAAGTAATTAAAACATAAGATGTATAAGCTTTTTATTTTTTTATTATATTTTGTGGCGCTGTTTACGGATAATTAATACAGTTACTATTCCTAAACAGGGATTGAGTTAATTGCATTCGCGCGGCACATCAGTTTAAACAATGCAATTCACTCCACACACAATAAATATAATGAAAACTGCATTACGAATTCAAACAGTCTCCTTGGGATGGTGTAGGTGTTTGGTCGGATTGTGGAGTCCAAGACATTGTGGGACAGTGAGTTTTTTCTTGGTTCATTATACGTATAGTGAGTATATGTGGCTGTATAGCAGCTCGGTGCTCCCAGACTCGAAGTGGCTCCGAGCGGTTCCCAGGTTGTGTAACCCTTAAGTATTTAGTGGTCCATGGGTTAATACGCGCATTTGGGAATAGTCAGGACGCTGGTTCGAGTACCATTCTGCCTCTTAGAGATTTAGTCATAAATATATCACGTTCTTGTGATTGGATTGTGTATGTTGGATGTATATTTCTCCTGCCATAGCTCAACGTCTCCACACAGGTCCTGGTAGATATACTGATATACTGTAATATGTTTCGAGCCTTGCTCAAATGCAACGAGTGACATGCAGAGAGCTACATATATAACCGAACACTCAGAGAGTCCGAACACAGTTTCCACCATCTAGACAGTGTCGATTTTGCGTGTACATTAACCACCATCCGGCACTCGTTCTGGTATGCTATTTTTGGTAGGCTCAGAGTACAAATGGAAGGTCCATTTGCAACTAAGGCTTAGGCAGTGGTATAGCTCTCTGACTTCCATACAAACAAATAAAACGCTCTTATTAAGAAAAAGTGGTGTTTACGTATACATATATGAGTAATTTAGGGATATAGTGTATATATATATATATATATATATATATATATATATATATATATATATATATATATATATATATATATATATATATGTTTCATTGAATATGACCGCATATTCTGTATTTATTATTTTCTGGTTTAGGGCTTCTATCCCTCTAACTATTTTCTTAGCATCAGGGCTTAATTGAAATAGGAGTTCTCCAAAACTCATTTTCGTACTTTTAAGGCGAAGAAAAGAAGTGATTTACTATAGAGTGTATTACACTTATTTATATAATTTGTAATAATTTAAGTGTAATACACTCTATAGTAAATCACTTCTTTTCTTCGCCTTAAAAGTACGAATATGAGTTTTGGAGAACTCCTATTTCAATTAAGCCCTGATGCTAAGAAAATAGTTAGAGGGATAGAAGCCCTAAACCAGAAAATAATAAATACAGAATATGCGGTCATATTCAATGAAACATGTTTAAAAGAAAACCTGCTGCCAGTATACACCAATATATATATATATATATATATATATATATATATATATATATATATATATATATATATATATATATATATATATATATATATATATATGTAGATATATATATATATATATATATATATATATATATATATATATATATATATATATATATATATTGCCGACGAGTATTCATCAACAAGCTCTTTTGATTTTCATGAAAGAAAGTTAATCAAGACATTAGCTGGCTCATCACAACAGTACAGGTGTGTTTGATGGTGTTTCTGCTATGGTCACTCTTATTTCATTTATATCTGTGGATTATCTCCGTTTTGCTGGTCAGGTTGTGAGGGTTTGGTTTGTACAGTAATGTAATCTATATGTATATGGATATATATGTATATATATTCATATATCTATGAATATTAATAGAGACTTGCTGTTGCTTACAGGGAGCATAGTCTTGTAAGGTCCCTTGTGGCGCATTGGTTACAAATTCGCCCCACGCTTCGCTAGTGATTTGATTTTTGTTCGATTCCTCACCAACGTGGATTGTTTTGGCGCCTGTCCTTTAACGCTTCGCCCCTGTTTACCCAGCAGTAATTTGGTACCCGGTTGTTAAACAATTTGTGGGGCGTGTTCTCAGGAAGAACTAGCTTACCATGGGGTATGGGATGGAAAACCTCAGAGCCTACCAAACAAGAGACAAAAGTATTCAGCTCCTGAAGCCACTTGTGTGAGCTGATAGCGTGCCTGTGTATTGAGTCTGTTAGGGTTGATTGCATCCAGGTGTTCAAACCTGACTGCAATGCTAGCAGAGGTAACGTTGCAGTCGGATGTTTCTGTATAGTTCTTCACAAGCAAGTAGTCATCATCTTGAAGTAAATGGAGAACTGTGTCTTCTGTTCTGGGATGGTAGGTTAACTTGTTCTTTTAAAAATAACGTCGCTTCTGGCCGTTTGCCCGTATGGCCGAAAGTGGACGTAATTTGAAAATATAAAAAAAATGAAAAAAAATTGGGATTTTTTTCAACGACAGTAAGTTAAGGGTCCTCTGGTAAGTTAGGTGGGCAGGAAATTCTCATAAAATTTCAAATTTATATGAAAAATGTTATTTGAAAGCTTCCTCTCCTAACCTTTCCGAGTAGGCCGGACGACTCATATAGAAAACGGGACACTACGTCACTTTTGTGAGTCGATTTCATTTCAAATTACGTCCACTTTTGGCCAAAGCGTGCATTCGAGCGAAAAGCGACGTGCAGGTGATGAGTCCCAATAACGTGGCTAAAGTAAATTGACCAGACCACACACCGAAACGTCGTCGTCCCTTCACCCTCTAGTGTGTGGTCTGGTCAACGAATAGCGACGTTATTTTTAAGAGGACGGGTTGACAGATCACCTTCTTCCTGACCCGTATACGTCCTTCAAAACTCACTCTCCCTCTTCCGGTTTCCGAGGCCGCAAAGGAGTGATTCATGTGAGGGAACACAGCTCCGTTATCTTCCCTTCGTCATGGGTAGCAAGTCGGGTTCCCTTCCTATTGTATCCATCAGTAGTTGACATGACTTTTTCTGAGCCGTCGGGAGAAAGAACGCGCTTAATGTCAACATCAACCTCACGTCGCTCAGCGTCGAGGGGACTCTGAAAACATACAAAAACATCACAGCAAGATGACAGGACTCGCTAGACCTGCCGGAGGACTCACCAAACCTGCCGGAGGACTCACCACACCTGCCGGAGGACTCAGCAAACCTGCCGAAGGACTCACCAAACCCGCCGGAGGACTCACCAAACCTGCCGAAGGACTCACCACACCTGCCGGAGGACTCAGCAAACCTGCCGGAGGACTCAGCAGACCTGCCGGGCAGCTGAGTAGTGTCATCATCAGCACCCATCAACATTCACCTCAGCCCCAGACAGGGCGTGAGGAACCATGTTATGTCTCTCTTTTGTGAGTCGGCGAGAGGGGAGAGGCGAGGGAGAGGTACTAAAAATGGTCAGGAAGGGGAGGAAGAGATGTAGAAGGAATGGAAAGTGGGATGGGAGTGCTGGAACAGAAGGTGGAGAAGAGCATAGCAGGAAGCAAATAGCAGCATCATAAGAAAATTAACTGAAAAAGCATTACACGGACGAGGACATGTTTAAGGACAAGGACGAGGACGAGGACAAGGACGAGGACGTGGTTAAGGACAAGGACGAGGACGAGGACAAGGACGAGGACATGTTTAAGGACAAGGACGAGGACGAGGACAAGGACGAGGACATGGTTAAGGACAAGGACGAGGACGTGGTCGAGGATGAGGTGAAGGAAATGGAACAAGAGAAGGGGAAGAAAAGCTTTGAAAAATAATGAAGAATGGAAGCTATGAAGGAAAGAATTGTTATACGCACTGTTGTTTTTCATGTTAATAACAGTATATGCACTGTTGTTCTTCATGTTAATAACAGTATACGCACTGTTGTTCTTCATGTTGATAACAGTATACGCAGTGTTGTTCTTCATGTTGATAACAGTATATGCAGTGTTGTTCTTCAAGATGATAACAGTATATGCAGTGTTGTTCTTCATGTTGATAACAGTATATGCAGTGTTGTTCTTCATGTTGATGACAGTGTACGCAGTTTTGTTCTTCATGTTGATAGCAGTATATGCACTGTTGTTCTTCATGTTGATAACAGAACATGCAGTGTTGTTCTCCATATTGATAACAGAACAAGTACTGTTGCTCTTCATATTGATAACAGAACATATACTATTGTTCTCCATGTTGATAACAGTACACACACACTGTTGTTCTCCAAATTGAGAAGATTTTACGCACCACAAATTCCATGTTGCAGCCAACATACGCCCCACATACTCAGTGTTGACACCATGTTGAAATGCTGACAGATTTGACAGCGAGAAATATTGGCTGTAAAACTCCAGCGAGGAAAATGAATTGCAGAATTTGGAAGATTTATTTGCTAACAGAGTAGCAGAACATTGGAATAAATTGCCAACTGGTGTCGCAGATGGAAATTCACAACAGATCTTTATGAAATGACTGGGGAGGGGGGAGGGGAGATGGGGAGGGGAATGGGGAGGAGAATGGGAAGGGGAGATGCGGGGAGGGGAAATGGGGGGAGGGGAGATGGGGGAGAGGTTAGATATTTTTTTAACTATTCATGTAAATTAAACCCATATATTAAAATACTGCATTGGACCTGGGGGATAAGGCTGAATTGGGGGGTTGTGGGGGGATGATTGGTTGAGGGTGATTGGGGTAGAGGGTGGGAGTGATGTAAGGGGGGGTGTAAATAAAGCCGCCAAGATTGAGGAATGATGTAGAGGTTTCGTAATGGAGAGGGGGGGTAAGTAAGTAAATGCCAAAGGAATGTTGGTGAGTAGCAGTAGCTTTTGTTTTTGATGTTGGGAAATTAACTACAGTGTCATGATAACGTCTATATTCAGTCTTTCCTCTGAACAGGGTTAAGTGAGGCTATTTTCCACCTCAAAAGATGATGCTATCGTAGTATAAGATATAAATATATATATATATATATATATATATATATATATATATATATATATATATATATATATATATATATATATATGCCCTGATATATAATCTCAGGGCATCTTATGTCTGTTATTGACCAGGTGATGTTATGTATCCAAAGTGACTCACCAAGTTACCTCACCAAACACTGACTCACCAAGCTGCCTCACCAAACACTGACTCACCAAGTTACCTCACCAAACACTGACTCACCAAGCTGCCTCACCAAGCACTGACTCACCAGGTTATCTTGTGTACCTGCAGGGTGTACGTCAAGGAGAGCGGAGGCCTGGTGGTGACGGAGACTCTTCAGACTGACGAAGGGAGCTACGTCTGCGTCGCCTCCAACCTGGTGGGCACCAGGACCTCAGCCGCGGCCATCCTCGCTGTCCAAGGTGAGTCCTGGGGAACAGAGGGTGGGAGAGAGAGAGAGAGAGAGAGAGAGAGAGAGAGAGAGAGAGAGAGAGAGAGAGAGAGAGAGAGAGAGAGAGAGAGAGAGAGAGAGAGAGAGAGAGAGGAAGAGTTCAGACACAGTATACACTAAATGTATACACTGAAAACACGACCTTGTACAGACTCGGTACACACAAACATACACTGTACAGACGTGAAGAGTTAGAGTAAACGTGTGTGTGCGTGTGTGTGTGTGTGTGTGTGTGCGTGTGTGCGTGTGTGTGTATTTACTATTTGTAGACTCGAGCTATTAGCTCCTGGACCCTGACTTTCTAACTAATTTATTTTTCCTTTGTTATGTCTACTACATTGATTTTTCATTCCTGCACACATACATACACATCCCCAGGAAACAGCTTGTTGCAGTTGTCTAATTCCCAGGTACTTATTTACTGCTAGGTTAACAGGGGCATCAGGGTGAAAGAAACTCTGCCCACTTGTTTTTGCCTCTGCCGGGGATCGAACCCGGGCCCTTAGAACTACGACCCCAGAACGCTGTCCATTCAGCCGCGAGGTTCCACGTGTGAGTGTGTACTCGGCTAGCCGTACTCATCTAGTTGTGCTTGCATGGGTTGAGTTTCGGTTCTTTGGTCTCGCCTCTCAACCGTCAACCAACAGGTATACAGGTTCCTGAGCCGATTGGGCTATATCATATCTACACTTAAAACTGTGTATGGAGTTTTCCTCCACCAAATCACTGCCTAGTGCATTCCATTTAATAACTACTCTGACACTAAAAAAAAATCTTTCTGGTGCCTTTATGGCACATTTGGGCACTCAATATCTTCACCTGTGTCCCCTAGTGTGTATGCCTCTTGTGGTAAATAAATTGTCTATGTCTACTCTATCAGTTCCTTTTAGAATCTAGAATGTGGTGATCATGTTCCCTAATTCTCCTGTCTTCCAGCGACATGAGGTTTAATTCCCGTAGTCTCTCCTCATAGTTCATGCCCCTCATTTTGGGCATTAGTCTGGTGGCAACCCTCTGAGCCTTCTCCAATATAGTTTTATTCTTGACGAAATAGAGACTCCATGTTGGAGCTGCATACTCCAGGATTGGTCTGCAAGTTTCTGCATGTAGTACGCAAGTTTCTGAATGATTCCTTACACAAGTTTCTAGAGGATGTTCTTATATTGGCCAACCTACCATATGCCGCTAATGTTATCCTCTTGATGTGGGCTTCGGGGAACAGGTCTGGCGTGATATCAACCCCCAAGTCTTTCTCTCTCTCTAATTCTAGAAGAATTTCATCTCTCAAATGATACCTTGTATCTGGCCTCCTGCTCCCTACACCTATCTTCATTACATTACATTTTCTCGGGTTAAACTCTATGAAATGAGATGAAATACTTCAAGAGTCAGAGAGAGAGAAAGACTTGGGAGTTGATATCACGCCAGACCTGTCCCCCGGAAGCCCATATCAAGAGAATAACATCAGCGGCATATGCCAAGATGGTCAACATAAGAACGGCCTTTAGAAACTTGTGTAAGGAATCATTCAGAACTTCAGAACTTAGAACATAAGAATGAAGGTAACTGCAGAAGGCCTATTGGCCCAGCTCGAATATATTTCCATTTTTGGATTCATTGAATCCCATGCTCTTTGTACCTGACCTCGCTTCACCTCTTTCCTGCCTATATATATCCCAAACTACTGACTTGTAAATTCAACCTTCTGAAGATGTATTATTAAATACGAAAGTACTTAAGGAAATTCTTGTTTCAATTTTTTCTTCGTGGTCTGACACTGTCACATTTTTCATCGCGTGTTAATTTTTGTGATTTACACACATTCAGAACATTATATACCACGTATGTCAGACCAATCCTGGAGCATGCAGCTCCAGCATGGAGTTCATATCTAATCAAGTATAAGACTAAACTGGAAAACGTTCAAAGGTTTGCTACCAGACTAGTACCCGAAATGAGGGATATGAGCTACGAGGAGAGACTACGGGAATAAAACCTCACGTCGCTGGAAGCCAGAGGAGTTAAGGGGGACATGATCATCACATTCAAGATTCTCAAAGGAATTACTAGAATAGATAAAGAAAGACTATTTAACACAAGGGGCACACGCACAAGGAGGACACATGTGGAAATTGAATGCCCAAATGAGCCACAGAGATATTAGAAAGAACTTTTTTAGTGTCAGAGTGGTTGACAAATGGAATGCATTAGGCAGTGATGTGGTGGAGTCTGACTCCATACACAGTTTCAAGTGTTGATAGTCTATCACTTAACAGCTTAACAGACAGCTTAGTTAGACAGCTTAACAGCTGTCTAACTCCCAGGTACCTTTTTACTGCTAGGTAACAAGGGCATCTGGGTGAAAGAAACTGTGCCCATTTCGTTTCTCGCGGCAATCGAAACCCCGGTTCACAGGACTATGTATCCAGCGTGCTGTTCACTCAGCCACCGGTGCCCCTATTTGTGTGTGTGTGTGTGTGTGTGTGTGTGTGTGTGTCAGAGAAGGATGCATGTCATTCTATTAAATACCAAACAGTCCAACTAGTTTTGAAGCCCTAATCAACAATGCAATTAAAACGATTCGGTATTGTCATCTTCGGGTACTCAATTAGCATTAACAACGGTCGCAGTCATCAAAAAGATAATTATAGATGAGACATTCGCACCAACGGCTCTAATACTAACGAGGGCGTGGAATACCAATTACTACTATTTGTTTTGCTTTGCTGCATATTCGTTTCCAGGTAAAAAAAAAAAATTACTGTAAATACATATTCAATATTCAAAGATCTTGTATATTAATTTTCAAACTCTCTATTAATAGATAGATATACCTTTATATGTATATATATATATATATATATATATATATATATATATATATATATATATATATATATATATATATATATATATATATATATATATATATATATATATAAGTTTGTGAGGGTACCACCTCTGGTGCCAATGTGGGGACCCATAACCTCGGAGAAGAAAATAAAAAGTATTCAGAGGAGACCTTGTGGTATCTCACTGAACACCAATATTATCTTCTCCTACCACCCCCATTCTTTTGTATGTACACATATATATTTACTTTATTTGAACTTTGTTACAAAAAAGTAGTTACATATGGGTTACAAAGATGGTTATCATAGGTTGTCGAGTTCCTCCAGCTCCTCAGATGGCGGGCAGGAACCCTGGATGCAGTGCGCATTTCCCCTCTGTATCGCCACACTGAGGCGCTGGAAAAGAAAGCTTGCAGCTCTTGGGTCCCTTGTTGTTTCAATGAGCCTAGAACCCAGTTCCTTAAAAAAACTGGTAGCACTTTTACCCCAGGCGCCGAGTGTCTCAGAAGCAATGGGGACAAAATTGTAGTGGTGATCCAGTTCTCTATACTTACGGGATTTGGCTGCTTCCCAGTGGGTGGCAGCGCCACCTGGTTGTGCGGTTAATGTAGGTGTTAGCCAGGGTTGATACGCACGTGTAGTCCCATACCAACTGCTTGCCATTCTTCCAGGGGTTCACTGTGATACCATCCGGGCGACCAATAAGAGCATCAGAGTTACGGGGCGTTAGGTAACGGGGCTCTCTTTCAGCTGGGCATCCAGCTGTGGTGAGGCTCCTCTTGATGATATCGTTAACTTCATTGTGCCTCGAGTGCCATCCCCCGGTGCTTTGGCAGAGTAGGCCATGGTGGCCGTACCTGTCAGCCACCACCTCGCTGCAAATACACCTATATCTGGTGTGGATTGGGGCAGCAAGGCGGAGGGTCACAGCAATTCGGAGGGCGTGTGGTGTGAGACGCGTGCCAGTTGCCGACATTGGGGTTGCTAACAGGAAATCCCCTGCATGTGGTGCTGCTACTGCTGTGAGGCGAGCAATGTCGTGTTGTGTTGTTGCAGCACCCAGGCACTCTGCAGCAACTTGGTCTACAATGGGGCCATCCCAGCTGGATTGCCTGTGGGCTTTTGGGGATGGTGGTTGAGGTGATTGGCCTGCACGAGAGGCCCACTCTGTGGCACAGCGTGTAAAATTGGGATCATGTACACCTGCCAGCTGATGTAAGTGGGCAGGTAGAATTTCCTTCACAAGGTCGTCGGATGCTGATAAGGAGGACAGGAAGGCTGGAACAGCGATTTGCGTTGCTGTTCGAACTCCGAGGCCCCCAAGTCTTACGGGAAGAGAGGCTTGTTTCCACTGTAGGTCATCGAGAGAGAGGTTAAGGGCTTTTTCTAGCATTAATTTCAGTAACCGGTCATACTCCCTTTGTTTTTGGCTACTGTAAGATGGTGAACACCTCAGAAATATATATATATATATATATATATATATATATATATATATATATATATATATATATATATATATATATATATATATATATATATATATATATATATATATATATATTCCTTCATATAGTTATTAAGGTTTCCACTTGATGTACCAAGAATATGGACATGTATACTGAGATGTGTATACCGCTTCTCGGTATATATATATATAAATCTTGAGAGTTTTTCTTGAGTTCTGGTCTGTTTTCGTGACAAAAGTATGCTTGCTGGTTGACCAATAATCTGTTAGGTGACTTTAATCACCCTGCCACGGGTTGTTAGGCATTAAGCTCAAACTAACCAAATCGTGTTCCTGATGAAAGGAAGATTTTCTTAGGTCTTGAACTGTGACTAATTCTTGAGTCCTAGTATATTATACTGAGTCTTGAGTCTTAGTATATTATACTAAGTCTTGAGTATACTTACTTGGTGGAGAGTATACCTTAGCGTCCCATCAGATATGTATTTTCATTCACTTGTATTTTTTTGCATTGGCAAATTTAGCCATTCCACTATTTTTATAACCTCGTTTAGTTTCATACATTAACTGAAAATGTATCAATGGATTGTTAATTCCAGCGGCATTATAGTCGATGTTAATAACACTATAGTCGCTCTGCTGTGGAAGTTATAGGAATTAAATTTTAATATTAGAGCCAAAAGTCTACGTAGCATTGGTGTATTTCCGATTAAATACCGTAATACCTAATAACGGAACTGAACTATTAACATTGCTATTCAGTTTTAATGCGATATATTCTTCTTAATGCTTATTGTGAAATCAGAAATTGCCTGAAGCTATTTATGGAGTAATATTATCGTGGCCAAACGATCGCATTCATATCGAGGAATTAAATGTTATGCAAGGCGTTGATGTATATATTTTTTAATTAAGCTTTACAAATTTTGCTCAAGTATTGATAGGGATAATATATTATTTATTAATATTGCGTTTTAGCTAATTAAATTAAAAATACAATGGTTAATAAAAAAATTTTAAATTAATGTTTTGAATATAATTGTTTTTCTTGGTAAAGTAGCGTGCGGAAGTTTTTTTTCTTTAACAGTGATATTAATCAATCACCACCTTATCTGACTGTCTGCCTGTCTATTTCTTCTTTTTTTAAGTAAGACTTGGGTTCATAAGGGCTGTCAATTGACGTCCCTAGTGAAACTGCAAGCAAGAGCTGTTATCCTACCTCAGCTCGTCTGAAGCCTGCTCCTAGAAGCTCATTTATTTCATGAGAATGTATTTTGAAACTATCACAAAAGGAACTATCATATAAGAAACGTGACCAAACACTCTCTCTCTCTCTCTCTCTCTCTCTCTCTCTCTCTCTCTCTCTCTCTCTCTCTCTCTCTCTCTCTCTCTCTCTCTCTCTCTCTCTCTCTCTCTCTCTCTCTCTCTCTCTCTCTCTCTCTATCTCATGTTTGAAAGTGATATTGATAGAGGACCGATACGTACCTTGCTAGAGATTGAGCTCCCCCAGTAATACTGCCTGAGTAGAGTGAATGGATATCTAGATATCTCTTTGGCGAATGTCTCTCGCTTTTAGCCGAAATTTCACAAGAATTTCCCCACCCCTCCCCAAACACATTTCAGAGCGAGCGATACCGTTCAAGCAGCGAGCGAGGTGTCTAGCATTATCTCCCTCGCGTGCGCGAACCCGCGGTCATTCACACTCAACCGTATATTGAAAATTGAAATTGAATATCGGAAACGGTGTCAACTAATGAAAATAAATAAAAGAATTCCCAATACAACTAAATCAGTAGCAAGCGGCGCTTTTGGCCCGCGCGCAATTTATGAGTGATTGGATTCGCTTGCATGAGTGTGGATACATTTTAATTGTAGAATTACAATGCTGAATATGCAATCTGCAGCACCGCTGTGTTCACCATTTGGCCGGATCGCGTTAAACAATTATTTGAGAAAGGTGAAGCATAATTATGATGATATTGTTGTCATTTTGTGATATTGTGGTATGTGGTATGTTATGGTATGGTATGTTGGTATTTGTGGTACCAACATTTTGTGGTATGTTGATGATATTGTGTCATTTCTGTATGATTTGGTCGTTTCATCATTGGGGGTATGGTAATTTGACTTCTTTTTTTTTAATGAAAAAAAAAGATAGGACCATACTTGAACTCCAGCCACACTATGTTGGTGTCATATTGTGATGGTGTCACACTATGGTGGTGTCACACTGTGATGGTGTCACACTATGGTGGTGTCACACTGTGGTGGCGTCACACTGGGATGGTGTCACACTATGGTGGGGTCACACTGTGATGGTGTCACACTATGGTGGCGTCACACTGTGATGGTGTCACACTATGATGGTGTCACACTGTGGTGGTGTCACACTGTGATGGTGTCACACTATGGGGGTGTCACACTATGATGGTGTCACACTGTGGTGGTGTCACACTGTGATGGTGTCACACTATGGGGGTGTCACACTGTGATGGTGTCACACTATGATGGTGTCACACTGTGGTGGTGTCACACTGTGATGGTGTCACACTATGGTGGCGTCACACTGTGATGGTGTCACACTGTTAGCGTCACACTATGTTACATTGTCATTGCTTCTCTCTCAGCGAAATGCTGTCAGTGATGCACTGTCAGTGGTAAACGATCTATGCTACTCTGTCAATGACGCACTATCTATGCTATACTGTCAATGCTAGACAGTCAGTGCTAGACTGACAGTGCCAGACTGTCAATTTTTAGAATCATACTTTTCACCCTGTTCTGACGATTTGAAGTTCGTTATATTCGGAACGCTTTAGTCAAACCAGAAGTGTCCGAACCTCAGCATACCGAATGACCTGTCGAAGATGCAGCTCAGAAAGCGTAAATATTACGGCGCTTCAGTATTCACTAAAGCACCGGAATTTTAACGTAACTCGAGACGAAAAGCGGAAATTCCTTATGTAAAACATGCAATATTTTTTTCCAATAAGAAAGTGCCAAAGAAAATTATTTAAACAACGTTCTTGGGGAAAGCGTTGTGTAACTCATTGATCAAAGAAAGAAAAGATTAACCTCTCAAGTAAGAATAAAGTAACAATAGAGCGATAATACAAATATGTGGGACCAGCGGGCTGCTCCAAGCAACAGCCTGGTGGACCACGCTCTCACAAGTCACAAGCCTGAGGCCAGATTCACGAAAGCACTTACGCAAACACTTACGAACCTGTAGATCTTTTCTCAATCTTTTGCGGCTTTGTTTACAATTATTAAACAGTTAATGAGCTCCGAAGCACCAGGAGGCTGTTTATAACAATAACAACAGTTGACTGGGAAGTTTTCATGCTTGTAAACAATTTAATAAATGTAACCAAAGCCATCAACGATTGAGAAAAGATGTACAGGTTCGTAAGTACTTGCGTAAGTGCTTTCGTGAATCTGGCCCCTGGCCTTAGGCCGGACTTGAGAGAGTAGAAAGAACTCCCAGAACCCCATTACAGGTACAATCCAGGTACATAAATCCCCTTCTCCCCCCTCAACAAAACAGCACCACACCACAGAACACACGCAGGAAACGGAAGGAGGAAACATTGGATGACGCTCCAAAGTGGCGGATGAAAATGGATAAAGATGCAGGCGGTGGATGGCGTTATTGGTTCAAAGTTTGGGGCCGGGGAAAGGGGCGTGAGGCGCATGGAGACGAAGAACACACCAAGTGAGATACTTTCTAAAACTAATTTGGTTGACGGGGGGGAGAGAGGGGGGGAGGAGGGGGAGTGGAGGAGGGTGGATTTTTCCAATTCTTAATTCTGCCTCTGAGGAGCGCCAGGCTGCGCAGCGCGGGAAGCGGCTGTCCTACTTTCCTCAACTAGTCTTGGGGGAAAATAAAGTTATAAATTTAAAAGCGGCTGTTTTAAGTCCATTTTTTTTTTTTGTGTCAAGATCTTTTTCGTTGCAAAGTGATTTTTTTATTATTTATTTTTGAGTAGTTGTAATTGATGGGAAAAAAGGTTTATTTTGTAATTGTGTGTGTTTTTGTATTGTGTTTTTCTTTTAGTTGTTTAGTGTCGGGCTGCACGCTGGATTTGTGATCCTGTGGTCCTGGGTTCGATCCTAGGCGCCGGCGAGAACCAATGGGCAGAGTTTCTTTCACCCTATGTCCCTGTTACCTAGCAGTAAAATAGGTACCTGGGTGTTAGTCAGCTGTCACGGGCTGCTTCCTGCGGGTGGAGGCCTGGTCGAGAACCGGGCCGCGGGGACACTAAAGCCCAGAAATCATCTCAAGATAACCTCAAGATAACCTCAAGTGTGTTTTTCTATACCCACTACACGTCGTGCTTGTACGAATATTCACGCATTTCAATCGATGCAGCAACCAGGAGGCCTGGTCGACGACCGGGCCGCGGGGACACTAAGCCCCGGAAGCACCTCAAGGTAACCTCAAGGTAAGGTATGCAGAATTGAATAAGCAACATATTTATTCCCATCGCGTGCTTGTGCGCCACGGGCGTGAGGGAGAGAGACAGACTAACAATCAATGCATCAACCAGTACGAATTGTAAGCATACGAGACTTACATCCATACTATCGACCAGGTGAACCGCCCTGAGGCCCCCCCGCGAACCATCCTCACTCACTCACTCATCCCTAAACTAACTCATCCACTCGTCACGTGGATGAGCCCCTTCCAGATATTGAAGATTGTTCCTGTGTTGCAGCTAAGCTGACGGCTTAGCAGGGTTGACAGCTTTCAGAGATAGGCTGTTAGGGCAGCTGGAGGTATCTTCAGGTTATCTTGAGATGATTTCGGGGCTTTAGTGTCCCCGCGGCCCGGTCCTCGACCAGGCCTCCACCCCCAGGAAGCAGCCCGTGACAGCTGGCTAACAACCAGGTACCTATTTTACTGCTAGGTTACAGGGGCATAGGGTGAAAGAAACTCTGCTCATTGTTTCTCGCCGGCGCCTGGGATCAAACCCAGGACCACAGGATCACAAGTCCAGCGTGCTGTCCGCTCGGCCGACCAGCTCCCACGTATGCCACTGTACAGAATTAAAGTTATTACTGAAAGGTGAAGTTTCAAGCGTGCACCTTGAGGGATATCGTTGTTTAACAAGCTCTAAGACTTAAACCTTCCTGGGAAACTCTAAGCACTAGGGGGGTCCTGACAGCTGAGTGAACAGCGCTTCGGATTCATAGTCCTGAGGTTCCGGGTTCGATCCCCGGTGGAGGCGGAAACAAATAGGCAGTTTCTTTCACCTTGATGCCCCGGTTCACCTAGCTGTAAATAGGTACCTTGGAGTTAGACAGCTGCTACGGGCTGCTTCCTGGGGGAGTGTAACAAAATGGAGGCCTGGTCGAGGACCGGGCCGCGGGGACGTTTAGCCCCGAAATCATCTCAAGATAACCTCTCAAGATAACCTCTCAAAATAACCTCACAAGATAACCTCTTACGATAAGGGGTAAATGAAGCTTTCTTAACATCATCCTTCCAAAAAATCTTTATAGTACTTGGATTAATAACGATCTAATTGTAAATTCTGATTGTTAGTCATCGAAGGAACTCTTAGCAATTGGAGTTCAATGAGTAGTTGACTAGTTCAAGACTAGTCATAGTCTTATTGACTAGTTCAAGACATCCTAAGAACAGTAAGCACCAGGATTAGAAACATAAGCTTTCCCATACACGAATTGGTAGAGGTTAATCTAACATAAGAGTTAAGACGAACACCAAATGCAGGAAAAACGCAAGACATATTCCTTTTCTTTTAATTAATAACCCTGTAATTCAACTAATCATATTCTGTTAAAGAAAATACAACTAAACAGTTCATTAATATACAACAAAATAAATCAGAACCATTGTAATAAACCTTCAACGGCCCGAGAACAAAGTTGATTATTACCAAAGAGAAAAATCCTATACACCGAAATGAATGAATGAATGAAGAAATTGTCACGGAATTTCACTCTACTGAACAAATGCAAGTTCCGGAAGTTAAACCTGGGAATTTTTGTAATTATCTCCTAAAGTTGAGAGCGCTGTTGACTTCCAGAGTGCCGACCAGAGGACCGGGCTGGAAATTGGCAGTTTCCAGGACACTCTCGTTAGCTTCTGGTATCCAGACTTCTGTTCCCTGATCCTGGGTACTTCAGAAACTTGTTGACTTCAAATGAACTCTACTCGGCTCTATACTCGGACTCTATATATATATATGTATATGTATATATATATATATATATATATATATATATATATATATATATATATATATATATATATATATATATATATATATATATATATATATATATGCATTATTAAATAAAAGCAAATAGCAGAAAGGAGTGTTAGCCAGGGCGGAAACTCTTGGATCTCATCCGCCGTCCTGATGCACATGGTGGTCTCCCTTATCTTAATTAACCTTCAAACTTTTTTATCTATATATTTTATTTTATTTTTTATTATATATATATACAATAGTTCTTACATTCTTGTACTGCCATTAGCACGCATAACATTTCAGGCAAGTCCTTAATCCTAATTTTCACACAAACACCCCCAGGAAGCAGCCCGTAGCAGCTGTCTAACTCCCAGGTACCTATTTACTGCTAGGTGAACAGGTAAGATCAGGGGTGAAAGAAACTTTGCCCATTTGTTTCTGCCTCCGCCGGGGATCGCACCCGTACCCTTAGCACTATGAACGCCTGGCGCTGTCTATTCAGCCGTCAGGCCAATGACTTATATTAGTATAACTTATTTATTTATTCCTTTTCCTTTTATAATATTCTCCCCAGCATATCCAGAAATTTACTCGAAGATACGACAAGATCGTGTTGACTTCATCACTGATGCTATCTTTTCTTTTTTCTCGCCCCAGCCTCGTCCCTCCCTCTCTTACTCACCCCCCCCCCTCCCTAAAATCCTTCCCCTCACCTACCTCGTTTATTTCCTCATATCCCCTCCTTCCTCTCACCCCTCTATATCCTCCCTTTCCCGCCCCTTCCCCCATTGCCCCGAAGCTAAGATCCTCTTAGCTTACACTCCACAACTTATCCCTGTTTCGTGCCCAACTCAGCACTCTTTCGTGCTCAGCTCAGCACCTGTTCATGCCTAGCTTAGCACCCTTTCGTGCCCAGCTCAGCACTCACAGCCACAAACACTTTCTCTCCACACCAACAGCACTTAAACTTCCTTCATCCTCCTCCCGGTGACCTACACTCCACTCCACTATGCCCGTCCACTAGTCAACTCCATACTACTCCACTCAATCTCAAGCCCGGTGGGTACGTCCTCCTGTCCTTGCCAAGCCCGAGCCCAATCTATATTCCTCTATAGGTCTATACGACCTTCCCGGTCAATATTCCCCAAGACATAGCTCATTCTATAGTTCCCGAAGGGCAGTCTATGCTTCACCTCCTTAGTTCCTAACCCAGTCAGTATACACCCCTACACCCCGCCTGTCCCGTTCGAAAGCATAGACCCAATCAGAACTTCCCCTATGCCCTAGTAGTACCACATCAACCACCACATCAACCACCACATCAACCATCCCATCAACCACCCCCTTTCCACCCAAGTCTCTTCATCCCTTCTCTCCCTAATATAACCCCTATCCCCCTCCCCCCTCTCCCCCCCCCCTCCACAGCTTACACTCTTTCCTTCACATTCACAATTCTCATTTATTCCTCTCTCTCATTCCTACTTTTCCTTCTCATTCGTTTTCTTCCCCCTTATACTTCCATTCCCATTCCACTACCCACGTCCACACTGTATTATCCACCACGTCCGCCCCATTTGGGGGGGAACTTTGAGCCGTATTGCCTCTTATCTAAGCTGTGAAAATCACTTCCTTAATAACATTTGTTCAAGATTTTATTTGTTTTCTCATTTCTGCTTTTCGACTGAAAGGAGGAAAGACGGCAAAGGCAAAGTAGTGAGAGAGAGAATGAAGGTGATGGAAGAGTAGGAATAGAAAAAAAGACGCTAAATGGAATAGAATCAAAAGATGCACAGATAAATTAGATAGGATGATAATATTGATAAGATAATGACAGAGACAAAGGAACAGGCAGACAGATGAATAAAGAACGAGATAGATTGAAATAAATATTTTTAGATAAGCAAATAAAGTAAAATAAAACATATGTAAGGCAGAAATCTAACGGAATTGAAGGAGAATGCCAGGCAGCGGATCGAGCGAAAAAATAGTATTTCCCTGATATATATTCAGCCCTGCAGTAAGGTTTGTGGGTAAGAGGAAGGGAAGTGGGGTAAGGGGGAGGGATGTGGGTAAAAGGAGGGGAGGGCTGGAAGCGTGGGCAGGAGCACTGGGAAAAGAGAAGAATATCCTGAGTGCCGGAAGGAGGAAGCGGATATGAAAATAAAAAAAATAAAAATAAAAAAAGTTGAGGAATTGAAAAAAAGGAAAACTTGGAATTGGGAGGTGGAAAAGAATAAGGAGACCAGGGAAATAAGAAAAAAGTGGATACCTTATCACTGATAACATACTTGTAAAGGGAAGGGAAATATTGGAATACATGTGGGAAACCTGTAACAGGATACGAAGTCAACGAGAGCAAAGGACACAACTATAGAAAAGGGGAGAGAGAGAGAGAGAGAGAGGGAGAAAGGGGGATCCGAAGGGAGTCGAGGGGAGTTCTGGGAGAGGTGAGGGGTTCGAGCGAGGGTTGAAAAGCAGGGGTATACGAGACCCACATGATAATATTCTCTCCAAGGGAGCCAGTGTGCCTCTGACAGCTTCAATATATCCCTGGGTTCGCTAAACGCCAGAATTTTTTTTTCATAAACCGGGAATTGAATACAGTGTTAGGGAACCCTAGAAGGGAGGAGGAGGAGGATAGGGAGGGCACAGAATACATTATATATGAAAGGGGAAACTCGAAATTGTCCATTTTTCATCCTTGACCTTTGGTGTAGTAATATAGAGAGTAAAGGTGACAGAATGTTAAGGATATCAATATATTGTGTACGCTACTTTCTGCCCATTTCCCGGAGACACCCGTGGCATAGAACAAATGCCTTTTGCGTTTTCCAAATTATTTGAATTAGCCATGAAATACGCACAAAACCACTGGGATACTCTGCACAGTGCCCGGGGGTCGAACCGGCATCATTTCACCGAAAACCAATCTAAGGAGAAGTATGGGGGAGTAACGATAATAAATATGAATGGGGACATAGATGGGATCACAAGTTATATTGAAACAACGGTTCTCGGTCTCTGTCTCTGTCTCTCTCTCTCTCTCTCTCTCTCTCTCTCTCTCTCTCTCTCTCTCTCTCTCTCTCTCTCTCTCTCTCTCTCTCTCTCTCTCTCTCTCTCTCTCTCTCTCTGTCTCTGTCTCTGTCTCTCTCTCTCTCTCTCTCTCTCTCTCTTTCTTTCTCTCTCTCTCTCTCTCTCTCTCTCTCTCTCTCTCTCTCTCTCTCTCTCTCTCTCTCTCTCTCTGTCTCTGTCTCTGTCTCTGTCTCTCTCTCTCTCTCTCTCTCTTCTCTCTCTCTCTCTCTCTCTCTCTCTCTCTCTCTCTCTCTCTCTCTCTCTCTCTCTCTCTCTCTCTCTCTCTCTCTCTCTCTCTCTCTCTCTTTCTCCCTTTTTTCTGTTCACTGTCACTCCCTCTTGGTACCTGTCTGCACGCCGTATAGACACGTACACGATTCACCATGGGAGTGTGTGTGGAGTGCTGACCCTTGACAGGCAACAGGAGGGCAGGATATGAGGGGAATGGGGGAGGGGGATAGGAGGGAATATGATTGTTAGGGAACATAGTGTTGATGATATCTATTTTGAGATGATTTCGGAGCTTGGTGTCCCCGCGGCCCGGTCCTCGACCAGGCCTCCACACCCCCAGGAAGTAGCCCGTAGCAGCTGTCCAACTCCCAGGTAGCTATTTTAATGCTAGTTACAAGTTGCATCAGAGTGAAAGAAACTGCCCATTTGTTTCCGCCTACACCGAGGATCGAACCCGGAACCTCAGGACTACGAATCCGAAGCGCTGTTCACTCAGCTGTCAGGGCCCCTATAACACGTATTGTTGAACACATCCAGAACACATATTATTGGCTATTACAGACTAAATATGATTTTTAGAATTTTTTTGGAAATCAGTGGCTCATGTTTTGTAATGTTGTTTGAAACAAAATAAAATAAAATGAAATGATATTGCATGATTTGTCATGGTTGTTGCTTTGACTCCATGTCAAGAGGAATTTGGTTCATCTAAGCCCAACCTGACCAGCCCATTTTGGGTACATACCTAACAGTAATTACTGTTAAAAAGTAAATAAGGCAAGCCCCTATTTTCTGGCCTCCAGTTTCGGACAGTCGATCACACAGATGGACATTCAGATATTGTATATCTATTCTCTAAGAGATAATATCTGTTTCTTTCTGTCTGTCCAAAAGTTGGAAACAGAGGCTTGTAGCTAGCCTCAGCCAAATTTGCAGAGGGAATGGGCTGGGGTATAGGACAGACATAGGCTGGGGTATAGGACAGACATAGGCTGGGGTATAGGACAGACATAGGCTGGGGTATAGGACAGACGTAGGCTGGGGTATAGGACAGACGTAGGCTGGGGTATAGGACAGACATTGGCTGACCGAGGTAAGCCTAAATGCTTTAAGAAATATCATCCCGTGACTCTTGCCTCCCATGTGCGATTTTCTTGAAATCGTACAACTCTGAAATGAAATCAGGTTAGTGGCATTTGGGGGCTATATCGCTTACTTGAAAATTATGAATTTAATTCATTCGAGTTACAGTGATGAAATAATACGTTGGGAAGATGGTTAGTAATGAAAATAGCTCGGAATAGAAATAACCGAGAGAGAGAATGATGACTTTCTACAGTGATAGAATGATGCAGAGATAGAGAGATACAGAGAGAGAGAGAGAGAGAGAGAGAGAGAGAGAGAGAGAGAGAGAGAGAGAGAGAGAGAGAGAGAGAGAGAGAGAGAGACTCATAGATATTGAGAGCGCTGAGGATTGATTAGACTGCCCTACAAATAGACAGACCTAGCAACTCCAGTACCAACCAGTATACATATATATGTGTGTGTGTGTAAGTATCCACATAGGAAAAAATCAAGTAAAATATACCGAGTGATTTCGTGATTTAGTACATATTCAGAGAATACAGTTGACACAAAAAATAAACCATAGGTGTGGCTTTGTGCGGTTTAAATCTACTCAAGTGTGGATATAATGCCAATTAATTAAAGTGACGTACTTGCCAATCCCATACTATAGAGGATATGTCATCTACACATCTAGTTTTTCACATAATTTTATACCTATCACTAATCTTATCAAATATAACACTTTCTAATGAAAACAATCTAGGACCTAATATTAATAAATGCCATTATTATAATGTAATTAATATTATGCTAATTACACTACATTCAATAAATGAAGATTCAATGATGTTTCTTTCACTAAAATATTTGCATACAACAGTTTTACATGAATTAGTCTGGTCAGTTAAATGATTTATTCACATAAAGCTTTTAGGTGAAGTAAAAAATATATTTGACAATTTGCCTGTCATTATGTTATATTTGTGTTCCATTATTTTTTCTCGAGTTGTTTGCCAGTTTGCCCAATATAAAACTTAGTTGCAATCTTTATATATAATTTTTTTTACACAAGTGTTACAACTATAAGGAGGAATTTTTAAACTATGTCTCTTATATTCAATATACCTAAATGATTATCTTGATATCATTTTTTTTAGTAATTTATGACATTAATTGCAGTTATCATGATATGTCGGAATTATTGTAGTCTTTATATTGTAATTTTCTTTCTTTTAAAGATGAATTATGTAAAGAGTAGATATAGGTGTGGATGGCCTGTTCCAGGAAGTATGGGATAGTCAGTCATGTCACTTCCATTAATCAATATTAAATTTGCCTCTGAATCTACTCAAACTTCCTCGGCAAGATGTGTCAAGTCAGCCCCTTGCGAGGATTTTCTGTTGTTTTTTTTTAGACTCTACACGAGAGTTCTAATAAGAAATTGAACTGTTGTTACTTCCTTATTCATTCCATTACCCCTATTTTCTTGGGCTATTTTATTTTGGTTTTTAATCCTCTGTTGCTTCCCTCGACAGCTTTTGTGTTTACTCTCGCTATTGCTTATTGCCCTATTATTGCCTTCAATAATAATACTAAATTATTATTAAGTTAATGCCTTCTTCCCTATGCTGGGCCTCAACAGACAGTAGTTTAAGTAATACTTATAACTAATTTACCAAACCATAATATGCACAATTATTAATTAAATTATTAAAGTCAATCACAGCCGCCCACCAATGTCTGGGCAACGAACAAAGAAATGTTCTTGAATTCCTAACTGAATGGTGTTCGAAATGCAGTTGATTTTTTTTTTTTTTTTGTACACAGTTTCGAAAAAAATCCGCAAAAGTAATTAAAATTGATTGGAGAGCCAATTCCTTTGACATGCATCAGCCTTGTGTCAAAAACCTTCATTCCTGAAAATCCTCTTCTAGACCTTTGCTAAAAAAAATGCATATTGCACAGTTTTATAAAAATCGTTACCAAAATACGTTGAAAAGTGAATAGGTCGCTCGCTGGGTTGGCGTGGGTGGTTTAGGTAGGCACTTGCTTCATTAGTGTGTTCTCGGAAGCCTTTCTTTTTCGCAAGTATGGAATCTCTTTTTAACTCGTGCAGGAGTTGAAATTTTTGAATTCGTGTAATTACAGAATCCCTCCGTTCGTGCATGAACGAAATCCTTTCATTATATCAAATAATTATATTTCATTATATCATTTTTATGTTGGTCACAGTGAACAATCTGTTCACGGTGGTCCACAGTTCTATAATCTTATGTAAAGATAAATTATTTTGCTTAAAGGGGAATGATTCTCTATAACTTGCGATATCGTACAAACTTTACAGCTTCCGGCAAACCTAATACAAATCTCTTGATAATGAGATAAAAATAGATGGATTTAAATAATGGAATAAAAATATCGCCTTGGGTGTCCTTTATATTTGCCAAGTAATTAAGATCGTCTTCTTAAAAAAAAATATATGCCACTCGTATCATTATTTTTAATCATTCGTAAATCTCTTTTCCATTTTTATTTTGCCTCCTGCACTCGTGTCCGACGCTGAGTCAGAATTGGCGAATCCCATTTAAATTCCAATTAAAATGACATTCATGTGAAACCATTACTTCTTCCGCCAATTTTTCACGGAAGAAGTCCTGGGGTCATTATCCTCCCACAAGCCGAGATGATCTGGTCCACGTGATTGGGTGGTGGTGGGGTGATTTGGTGGTGGTGGGGTGATTGGGTGGTGGTGGTGGGGGTGATTAGAGTGAGTTGATGCTGTTGACGCAATAGAAAAGATGGTGGTGAGGCACTGAGAACGACCACACGACATGTTCTCTATCATCAAATGAACAAATCCACAAGGGCCGTGACGAGGATTCGAACCTGCGTCCGACATGTTCTATCATTAAGTTCGGTGGTTCAGGCACGCAGCCCGGCCCTCGGGACTGCTTCTCATTGGCTGAGAGAGACAGCTGGCGTGCCTCGTAGCTCTCCTTCAGTGCCTCTCATTCGTCAGAACTCCATATGTGATTCTATTCCCCTTAAAACAGGTAATTGAACCTACATAATCAAGATTTGCAGGCAATCACATGCAGGCAATCACATTGACTGCAATTTCATGCATCAGACTGAAGTTATTTGAATGAAAGGCCCATGCTATTTAAAAAGAATTGGGTAGTTTAAATGGAGTGGAAGGTAAAGTGTCTTAACTGCAGGGATCCCTGACCCCCGTTTTTTGTTAACTATAGGTTGTTTTAACCATCTACGACAACAGTCCTTGAACGGACCTGCTGCTGGAAAATTTGAGCTCTTGACTAAACAAAATAAATCGACTCTGATGTGAATGTGTGTGTGTGTGTGTGTGTGTGTGTGTGTGTGTGTGTGTGTGTGTGTGTGTGTGTGTGTGTGTGTGTGTGTGTGTGTGTGTGTGTGTGTGTGTGTGCGTGTGTGTGTTCTCACCTATTTGTACTCACCTATTTGTGCCTGCCGGATCGAGCGTTGGCTCTTGGATCCCGCCTCTCTTGCCTTCGGTTGTTTAAAGCAACGACTTCTCTCCTACTTCCCTATCATACCTAGTTTTAAAGCTATGAATAGTGTTTGTTTCTACAATGTGCTCCTTTAGTTTATTCCATTTCCCTACTATTCTCACATCTTTAGGAAAACTTTATATCATCTCTACGACTCTTCTGAGTTTCCAGCTTCCACCCATGTCCCCTTGTTCTGATTCCGATGTGAACATTTCGTCTATTTACACTCTGTCAATTCCCCTAAGTATTTTGTATGTTGCTATCATATTTCCCCGCTCCCTCCGTTTTTTCTAACGTCGTCAGGTTCAGTTCCTTCAGTCGCTCTTCATATCCCATTCCAAACAACTCCGCGACTAGCCTCGTCGCACTTTTTTTAATCTTTTCCTGTTACCTTATGTGCTTCTTTAGGTGGGGGATCCATGATGGGTCTTTATACTCTAAGACTAGTTCTCATGTAGGCAGTGTAAGACGCCCTAAATGCCTTCTTACTTAGGTTTCTGAATGACGTTCTAACTTTTGCTAGTGTGTGTGTGCGGAGGTCCGCGGTTGTTCAACGTCATCCCAGCAAGCATAAGAAATATTGCCGGAACAACCGTGGACATTTTCAAGAGGAAACTAGATTTATTCCTCCAAGGAGTGCTGGACCAACCGGGCTGTGGTGGGTATGTGGGCCTGCGGGCCGCTCCAAGCAACAGCCTAGTGGACCAAACTCTCACAAGTCAAGCCTGGCCTCGGGCCGGGCTTGGGGAGTAGAAGATCTCCCAGAACCCCATCAACCAGGTATCAACCAGTGTAAAGTACGCTACTGTCGTTATCCGATTTATATATGCCTCAGGAGTTAGATTAGGTGTTACGTCCACTCCCAGGTCTCTTTCTCGCGTTGTCACTGTAATGTAGTTTCTCTTCATTGAGTACTGACCCTTTGGTGTCCTGTCACCTAATCCCATTTCCATAACTTTACACTTGCTCGTGTTGATAAAAGGGCTACTCCAATAGCTATTTATCTGACAATCTCTGCCTCTTGTTCAAGTCGTCTTGGAGGATCCTATAATCCTCATCTGTCACAACTCATCTCAGTACTTTTGCGTCATTCTCGAACATCGACGTACAGGACTCGACTCCTGCAGACATTTCGTTCCCGTACATTAGGAAATAGAGCTGACACCGATTCCTTGAGGTACTCCACTCGTTACGGTTTAACAGTCTGACTTCTTGTCCCTGACTGTTGCTCTCTGGCTCCTGCCTGTTATGTAGTTCCTTACCCTTACTAGGGCTTTTCCGCTTACTCCCGCCTTCCTCTCAAGTCTGAATAGCAGTCTCCTGTGTGGTTCTGTGTCGAAAATCTTTTGGCAGTCCAGAAATTGGCTATCTGCCCATGCTTCTCAGTCCTGCCTTATTATTGCTACTTTATCATAGAATTCCAGAAGTTTTGATAGGCATGATTTCCCTTCTGTGAACCCATGTTGTGTTTGTTTACATACCAAATGTTCTCTAGGTGTGTGAAACAGTCTTAACCTGATTGTTCCTTCAAGTACTTTACAGGTGATGCTTGTGAGTTATACAGACAAGCTGAGAAGACAAAATTACTGTCTCTCTTTCTCTCTCTCTCTCTCTCTCTCTCTCTCTCTCTCTCTCTCTCTCTCTCTCTCTCTCTCTCTCTCTCTCTCTCTCTCTCTCTCTCTCTCTCTCTCTCTCTCTCTCTCTCTCTCTCTCTCTCTCTCTCTCTCTCTCTCTCTCTCTCTCTCTCTCCTTGTCTCGCCCTGATCAATCTCGCAACAACATCTCCGTGTCTCAGGGAAAATAGACTACGACATTTTTAATGACATTTCCATTGCTTTCCGCTGCTCTTAGCAACTCATAATCCACTCTCGCTTCTCATCCGAATTCGCCGAGTCTTGTGTGTTATTACGTACTTAAGCCAGGGATATTTTATTTTATTTTTTATTACTAGAATCTTTAGGAACAT
>NC_091179.1:12483439-12510939 GCF_040958095.1 Procambarus clarkii
GATCGCAGCACTCCGAGATCTGCTCAGTCAGTGACTGATCGCAGCACTCCGAGATCTGCTCCGTCAGTGACTGATCGCAGCACTCCGAGATCTGCTCCGTCAGTGACTGATCGCAGCACTCCGAGATCTGCTCAGTCAGTGACTGATCACAGCACTCCGAGATCTGCTCCATCAGTGACTGATCACAGCACTCCGAGATCTGCTCAGTCAGTGACTGATCACAGCACTCCGAAATCTGCTCAGTCAGTGACTGATCACAGTACTCCGAGATCTGCTCCGTCAGTGACTGATCACAGCACTCCGAGATCTGCTCAGTCAGTGACTGATCACAGCACTCCGAGATCTGCTCCGTCAAATACTGACCTTCTCCAGGTTGTAACCCCACAACTGTCGGCTAGTTCCTGGTACCTATTTACCGCATGGTGAATACTACGTGTGACACAGCGTAGAACACAGCGTTGAACACAGTACTGGACACAGCGACGGCCACAGCGTTGCATACATCAACAACAACAACAACGTGAAACACTGTGTGTGTGTGTGTGTGTGTGTGTGTGTGTGTGTGTGTGTGTGTGTGTGTGTGTGTGTGTGTGTGTGTGTGTGTGTGTGTGTGTGAGGATCCTGTAACATAACCCCCAAGTAACAGAGGGCCCCCACCCCCCCTGAAGTTGTCGTAAAATGCTTGATGGAAACTTCTGAGATCATTCTAAGTTGTGTAACTTGAGAAGACTTGAGCTAAGTCTGTCTACGCAACTTCTCCGACACCACTCCACTATATTACTCTCGCTACAAGCCCACACACCACCCCACTACCCGCGGGTCCTCCCTGTGTAGGAGCCTGTGAAGGACACCACGCCCTTGGGATAACTACTTCAGGAGCGTGGAACCTGGTAAAGGCGTTGAAGTGGGTCTTACTGAACCATCGTCCGTAGAAAAAGATTGCCTTAAAACACTTGTTTGAGACTTCGCCTAGTTCTCAACACGTTTAACACATGTTAAACTCGCCAAACGCCAAAAAATGGGCAATGGGGCAAATTTGACGCAGTGGGTGAAATTGAACGCTCCACCGTCAACAGGGATAAGGGAAGTATCCCCAAGTACAGGGACAAGGAGCCTTCGCATGCAGGGATCAACTGAAAATGGAGACAGGAAAGAAAACTTGCGTATTCCCTAAAGATGAAGACAGACAGTCATCGCTATAGGTGGAAATTGCAGAAGCACCACAAGTGGACGTATATCATCTTCTGCTATTGAGGACGAGAAGAACACTATTACAAGAACGAGTGACTGGCCACTCTTATTGATATCAAGAAATCTCGCGTGCTATAAATTTCCAGAAGTATTTTGAGAGCTCGAAAAAAAGGAAAAAATGACGTTCCAAGTCAAAAATAAATGCATAAATCACGAAGGTATGACTATCTAAAATCACAGTGACTAAAATATTGTCTCTGCTTCCTCACGCTGAAATTGACTGTCAGATGACTGGATAACTTATCTCTGTATTAAGGCAATATGAATGAACGGTAGATGGGCTGCTTATCTCTTAATTGTATATTTTTTTGCCTAAATTAAACCAATGATAAACATGTACATAAAGGTCCCACATATATAAATATTTATACATATATTATCAGTAATACTTATAATGTCGTCCTGGATTTAGGGAATACTCACACTACATACAACATTTGCGTAATATCTGGGTTATTCATACGCGCTGTAATCTTACCTAATGCACTAGTAATACACCTGGATTTAGGAGCAATGTATTCCTATGTAACATGCACTCAGTATGACCTTAATTTACAGATTTGTCGATAATACAATACTTCGTATTAATTAAACACATATTAGCAGAATAATATTTAATGTAAGTGAGCAAGGTAAGCTTTTGAACGATGAGTGAATTTAATATCAGTAGAGACCTTGGTCAAGATATTTAATTATTAGGTCATGACAGAAAATCAAGTTTGTCGAATAATAATAATGTGAAAACATATAACCACTGTGGGGAAATTACACAGGAAATGCTTGAACTTTTCCGTGTTGAAATAGACAGAGAAATATTCAAGAATTTTCTGTTTTAATTCTTGCTTCCTGAAAATTTTCAATTGAATGAGATTTTCAATTGATTTCAATTGATCCGTGCTTTTGTGGTTAGCATTTTATTACACACACACACACACACACACACACACACACACACACACACACACACACACACACACACACACACACACACACTGTATGTGTGTGCTTGGTGGCTGAGTGGACAGCACTAAGGGATTCGGAGTCCTAGGGACTGGGGATCGATCCCCTGCGATGGCGTAAGCAAAAGGGCAATTTCTTTGACCCTGATGATCTGTTCACCTAGAAGTAAATAGGTACCTGGGAGTTAGACAGCTGTTACGGGCTGCTTCCTGAAGGTGTGTGTGTGTGTGTGTGTGAAAAAATGTTGATTGATTAACAGTTGAGAGGGGGGCCGAAAGAGCCAGAGTTCAACCTCCGGAAGCATAGATGAATACAACTAGGTGAATACAATCACAGATATACACGCACACATATTTAGTGAATATTATCTGTCTATTCAAAGAAGGTGGTCTGACGCTCGGGGAAACTCTCGAAGAAAACCTCACGAAACTTTGCAGTTATTGATTTGGGTTACAGGCTGTACATAGGGTGATCGAATTCGAGCCCCATATGTACCTCAATGACACGAATTTTAAAAACTTCACTATTTTTCAATCCAGTTTATTAAATGTTAATTAGGATTTAAGTTTGTGAAGGTAGGTGGATTTTCTCATTGACGTATATCACGTCAGTAGGATTTTCTGTGTGTGTGTGTGTTGGTGATGGTAGTACTGGAAGGATAAGAAGAGAGAGGGGGGTAGGGAAGATTGGGAAAGAGAAGGGGGAGTGGAGAAAGAGGTAAGAGAGAGACCCAGCCGGGTACCCCTCCTAATAAATATATATGAGAGAGAATACCTGTTTTGTTTGAAATTGGGAGCCAGAGGCTATGGGCTAGCCTCACCAAATTCTGCCGGGTTATTTTTTATAATACAGCTTGTCATAATAGCTCGGCTCCTGTTCCGAATGCTGGTGACTGTTAAAATATGACATGTGGGTTTGATTGTCACCAGAGAGTTATTAGAGCTTTGACAGCTTGTATCGACGTTAATAACCTTGCTTGAATGTTGCTTGAATGTTGCTCGAACATCTTTTGCCCATCGGAGGAGAGAGAGAGAACAGGAAGGAGGGAGTGACGGAGTGATGAATGTACAGAAGGGGAGCGGAGAAGAGAGGCAGAGAGAGAATTGGATGGAGGGGAAATAGAGAGGCAATTGGAATGGGAGGAAGTAGAGAGACAGAATGATACGTGGGCACAGCCAGGTAGCGCTTCTACTATCTCTCTCTCTCTCTCTCTCTCTCTCTCTCTCTCTCTCTCTCTCTCTCTCTCTCTCTCTCTCTCTCTCTCTCTCTCTCTCTCTCTCTCTCTCTCTCTCTCTCACACACTCTGATTACAAAATTGTAATAAAGATACTATAGTTTATTACGGTTTTGTGTGTAGGTAAGTATAGGATAGGTTTGGTCAGGTGTTTTACTTAAGCTAGGAATTGTTTGTATTTGCAGTACGGGGCTAGAGCGTTTTGCCGCCCCCCCCCCCCCAAATTGCCCTTAAGCTAGGCTCCTTAAAGTAGCATTTCCTCAGGCCATGTTCATTCCATTCAGCGGCCGACCCCCCATAAACGCATTCATCCAATTTTGACGCATTGCACATTAAAATAGTTTTCTCAAATATAATTTAAAATTATTATTTAATTTAGTTCTATGTGTAAATTAGGTGTAGGTCAGGTTAGGTATAATATTTAGATTCTGTTGGCCATTACTTACATTTGACGTATGTTGGGCAGGCATTTACCGGGCTGCGATTCGAATAGAAGTCGTCAACAAATCACTATTCGAGAAATATTCGATCAGCAGTTTTGAGCCGTTTGTAAGCCACGTTTAATTTATAAACAATGGGGGTTATGTGGCTGGATTAATGAGCATTTGACATTTGTTGATGAGGACGGGGCTGGAATTTGCAGTGCAGGGGTGAAGAGTTTAGAGAAGAATGATTTGATCATTGAAAGTAAACGAATCACTCTTTAAAGGAAAGTTCCAATTCAATCAGTTGTGAATCGTCTATAAAGTGTTAATCACTGATAAACAGGAGGAGGCGGCGAGTGGATTAACGAGCAGTTGACAAATGTTTTTGGAGTTCGGACTCAATTATTTATAATTAATGTAAGTAGTTGAAGAGTTTTAAAAGGAGCGCTTCGAATACAGGAATAAATGGGGACGGCTACTTCAATGAGTGGATTTGGGACATTAATTTTGAGGACGTGTGGATACACGATTCTAAACCTGTCAACTACAGTCTGATTCGCTGTACTTCTGTCAGTTCGCTTCTGTTTGAAGCTGTAACTCGAGCCGTGCTTGATTCACTCTTGGTACTAAATGAATATGCATCTAAATACACCCAAGACACCGTAAGCTAAAGGCCAACCGTACATAACAAATTACATGTATTTAAAATGTATAAAATGTATAAGATCCGTATATACCTCATTTCGTAATATTCGATAGTAAGGGATGGGGAATTTTTTTTTCACACACTGAATAACAGTTGATAAGAAAGACACATAACTTTCTTTCTCCTTAAGCAAAATGTTAAGGTTCATTTCGCATTTCCGAGTCCTCACCTGATTCCTTTAGTGATTTCTTGAGGTTAATTACGTCTGTGTCATGCCAAGTTGAAGTCAGATATTGGGGGAGTTTAAATCCTTATTTATATTCAATTTTCTATAGGCACTGTCGCTTTTGAGGATGGATTGTGGATTATTATCTGAATTGAATTCGTTTAAGGTTCTGATTTTTAATTACACATATTGATGAGACATTCGCCATGAACCCATTAAATTAAAATAGGTTGTTACTCAGCTCATTGGAGCGTACCTGTGAAAAATTTGTTTTATTTGAGTGCCAATTAAGCGTTGTTTAACCTTTTAGTGTAATTGATATTGAAATCGGCTCATATATAGTTCATGCAGACTGTGTTGATGTTGCTAGTCGAATATGTTTGTTTTTTTCCTTAAATGACGCTTGAGCTCTTATAAAAACGCTTACTGTGCAAATATTATTTACTTCGCAATTTCGTCAAGGCAATCCGGATTGTGAGCTCATTTCACTTCCCGGATAATTCAGATATTACCTTGTAGAACAGTCTGGCATTTTATATGCAGGAACGATCTCAATCCCCAGAGTGCAAACACGAATATTTTAAATTCTCCTTCTGTCCCCTTGTCCACCCGTAACAAGGATTTCAATACGCATCCCGGATTTCGATATCCACAATGCCCAACAGGGTCCAGAAATCCCTCACTTCCCCAACTTCACAGTGGTGAGAGGACCCAAGCTGGAATTACGATACGCTCGTGTTCGGAGGTAAGTAAAGATGACGCTTCCCACAAAGTCACTGTATCGGTTCTCCATTGGAGGCCATACTGTGATGCCTGGTGGAATAAATAGGCTGGAAAGGGTGAGAAAAATGTGTGGAAGTATTGGACTTGGAGTTTTTTTCTCTCTGTCTCTCACTGTCTCTCTCTGTCTATCTCTCTCTCTCTCTATCTCTCTCTCTCTCTCTCTCTCTCTCTCTCTCTCTCTCTCTCTCTCTCTCTCTCTCTCTCTCTCTCTCTCTCTCTCTCTCTCTCTCTCTCTCTCTCTCTCTCTCTCTCTCTCTCTCTTGATTAATAAAGGAAACACAAACACAAAAGGATGGTTAAATCCCCACTCATGTGTGGCCAAATATTCTTCTTATTGCTAGATTATATCTAGCAGTTGATAAGGAAGGAACCGTGGCCATTCTTTACCTAGAGTTTAGTAAAGATTGTTGATGTTGTGTCTCATGAAAGACTCACTTGAACGTAAAACTCATAGATTTTTTAGGGGGGGGGGGAGATAAACCTAATTTGGATTAGGGTATGGAAATTAAGCCCGAGTTGAGAACTGGTGTATGTGGCATGTCCAAAGGCTCTGTCCTGAGACCTACGTTGTTTATTATATATCTTAAGGATTTAGGTTCAGCACTCTGCATCTTCGTTTGCATATTTACAGAAGATATAACAATTTAAATGAAAATAAATTCAGAAGACTCCAAAACGTGTTACGAAATTACTTGAAAAAAAGGTTTTAAATTTGACGAAAGTTTGGAAGATGCCGAAGGATGGCTAGCCGGATTATTTCAAGCATAATTTAGACATATCTAAAAATATGCTTAATATTAATAGAGCGAAGCTGCCTCGCGCAGAACAATTGACTTATACAGTTTCCTTAATCTAATGTCTTTATTTTCAACCACTTGATCCGACGAATATTAGAATATTTAGTCGTCATCTTCATCTTCTCACCAATTTCTTGTGTGAGACTGATAGGAGAAGAGATTTCATTCTAGGTTATCATATGTACTTTCTCCCAGTTACCATTTCTCTCTGTGGGAACCGACCTGTGAGATTTATATTTAATTTATATGAATTTATATAGAATTTATATTTACGTAAATTTATATATTTCGATAGCAATTGGTATGATGTTAAGTGGATTATATTTCTGCAATAATCTCATAAATTGATCCTTACACATTAGGGGGGGGGTGTTATATTAAATTTATATTGCTGAAGGCCATAGATACATTCTTCAACTACCTACCTGTACTATCTCCAACCACTTCCCTTGTCTGTCCACCCCATCCTTTTCCTTTCTTCCTTCCTTCCTTCCTTCCTTCCTTCCTTCCTTCCTTCCTTCCTTCCTTCCTTCCTTCCTTCCTTCCTTCCTTCCCATCTCTCAGACAAAAGATCCCAACTAGCAATGTTTTTTCTCTCCCATTTCCTTCCATTAGTACTGACATTCACAATGTCAGAAACTGAGAATATACTTGGAAACTTTATTTTATTAAACTAACTCACTCAGAAGCCAAGTTAATAAGGGGGTGATAATTATGATTAAGAAACAAAGTGTTCTTAATCACAGTGATGGCTTAAATAGGTAGCCTGGGAGGTATTTCAATTGATTTTAACTCATTTAAGCAATTTACTTTGCCTTCTTACTTGAGATTGATCGACGGACTGCGGGGGACCCACTATTCTAATGTTTTGAAATTGGAATGCTAAAATGACATTCTATCCTTAAAACATTAGCCAAATACTCTTCACTCTACCTCCCGTTTTCCGAAGTGAAAATTCAAGACACATTTCACATAACTCCATATGCCATCCTCAGGCTACGATCGTTCAAGCAGCGGCGGTATCCTCTGTGCACATGTTTAAGTTGGTAAAGTTTGAACGATAAAAGAAAAATGTAGTCACATATCAATATAAATTGCAGTTTAAATAGTTATAGACCTGGAATAGGTTATGTTAGGAGTTTAGGTTATGTTAGTCATTAATTGTATTTACAATAAGTGGGCGAAACATTTAAGAGAGGTGTTCTTCGAACATCGCACGTGAGCAAGGAACTGCTCGAGCAGATTTCGAGCTCAAGCTTATCGTAAAACGTGCATCTCATCCTCTGAACATTAACCAAGTGCATGTATTCTTCATGTATTCATACCCACATTCATCCACAACACCAAACTAAACCTGCAACAAAATCACAATAACATAATATATCTGGGGAGGTGAGGGGTGACCCAGGACGCCAGTTCGAGCCCACTGCCTTGCCCCAGAGACTTTCTACCTAACAAAGCTCCATTATCATACACTAAAGTCAAAATATAATAATACTAATAATAATATGCGAAAAAATGTCATTTCGGTTAATTTAACATCGTAAACAAATTAGGACGTATATGAGCCTTTAAAGATGACGGCATCTTAGGCAAACAAGACACGAGGAATGGACTGCCCAAAGGAAAACATTGAGCTACTCTTGCCCGAGCTATCAATCTTTAATCACCCAATTACTCTTACGGCCAATTTACGTAGAGGTGATTATTGCTTGCCTCTCCATGCTCTGGTTGGGTAATGGGTGGTTAATAATGACTGGTAGGTGATGCCTGGTAATGAATGATTGGTTGGTGGTAGGTGATGGGGAGTGGTAGATTAGGTTTGGTGGATGGGGAGTGGTAGATTAGGTTTGGTGGATGGGGAGTGGTAGATTAGGTTTGGTGGATGGGGAGTGGTAGATTAGGTTTGGTGGATGGGTGGTGGTGGTGGTAGATGATCCCCACACACACACACACACACACACACACACACACACACACACACACACACACACACACACACACACGCACACACTTGCCACAGTAGAGGGGGACCACGAGCCTCAGCCACACGCTGCCGGAGTTAAAAAATCAATCGAGTGGAAATTGACTAATAGATATTGGACGTCTGTCACAGTCTGTCCTCGGAATAGAAATTCCTCCCTGTCTATCGCAATGTAGGTGGTTGACAGGAGGCTGTTGAGAGCCGAGCTGTATATGTGTGTAAAGCTAAGAATTGTGTATATATATATATATATGTCGTACCTAGTAGCCAGAACGCACTTCTCAGCCTACTATGCAAGGCCCGATTTGCCTAATAAGCCAAGTTTTCCAGAATTAATATATTTTCTCTAATTTTTTTCTCATGAAATGATAAAGCTACCCATTTCATTTTGTATGAAGTCAATTTTTTTTATTGGAGTTAAAATTAACGTAGATATATGACCGAACCTAACCAACCCTACCTAACCTAACCTAACCTATCTTTATAGGTTAGGTTAGGTTAGGTAGCCGAAAATGTTAGGTTAGGTTAGGTTAGGTAGGTTAGGTAGTCGAAAAACAATTAATTCATGAAAACTTGGCTTATTAGGCAAATCGGGCCTTGCATAGTAGGCTGAGAAGTGAGTTCTGGCTACTAGGTACGACATATATATATATATATATATATATATATATATATATATATATATATATATATATATATATATATATATATATATATATATAATTATTAGTGTCCTGTGTCTCTGTATCTCCTGTTTAATTGTAATTTTATTTTTATTTTTTCTCATTCTGTTTATTTTATTTGGAGTTTTACCCATTTTTGCGTTTCTGTTTACATTTGTCATTTGAGTTTTTCTTTAGTTCTAGCTTTTTCTCTCAGATTTCCGACGTTCCTTTACTCTATATTCCTTCCTCCTTCTCTTCCTCTAATTCCTCCTCCAAACCACCTTCATTCTTTGTCTTTGTTTCTCACATCACGACTCTAATGGATAATATCATCTTACCTATTGCAAGGTAATTCCCAGGGATGGATGGTGGTCGGTCTCTCTCTCTCTCTCTCTCTCTCTCTCTCTCTCTCTCTCTCTCTCTCTCTCTCTCTCTCTCTCTCTCTCTCTCTCTCTCTCTCTCTCTCTCTCTCTCTCTCTCTCTCTCTCTCTCTCTCTCTCTCTCTCTTTTTGCCTTTTTTTCTCTAGGATAAAATGCCCTGTTTTCTAATGTGTCCAAAAGTTTCCTCCCTCGTCTGTCTGTAGTCACGGCTACGGAAAAGCGCCTCATATTTCTATACTGTGAAGTGATTTCATCTTGTCTTTTTCAGAAAAAGGTTATTTCACCAAATCTTTCTCTCCTTATTCTTCCCTTCTTTCCCTTCTTCACTATGTGTCTCTGCCTCCCACTTATTCTCTCCATCTTGTCTTCAGTTGCAATACCGCTGTTCTCATAATTTAGCGGATTTTTTCTTCAAATGTTTAGGGTAAACAGTATTTTTTTTTCTTAAACGACCTAGTCAGTCCGTTAATCGATGTTTTGCACGCTAACCTATAATTATCTCCCTCTCTGAGTTTCTCCGGAACTGTTCTCTCTCCATCGACCATTATGAAGAGGATATATATATATATATATATATATATATATATATATATATATATATATATATATATATATATATATATATATATATATATATATATATATATATATATATATATATATATATATATATATATATATATATATAAACCTCGTTTCTCGGGGGGTGTATATACTTAATAAGAGTTTATTCTTAGTCCTGGACTATGTGGACTATGTTCAGGATTAAAGTGTTCTTGCTGGCTGGTCAGTAAGGTATTGTGGTGGCCCTAATAATCCTCCAAGATTGATTGATTGATAAAAGGTGGCACGGGCATGAATAGCCCGTAAGTTGTGGCCCTTTTGAGCCATTACCAGTATCAATAGATGATACTGGAGATCTGTGGAGGTGCGACGGCACCCTGCGTGACGGGAGATGTCTCCCGTCAAATCCTCCAAGAGGTTGACAGGCCTTATATAACCCCCAGTAGCTAGACCTTGACTGTGCGAGGCCGGAGTCCTCCTCCCTCTATTGCTCCAGGTGAGGCCACTCATCTACTCCATTTTTCACGAGTCCGGATCGATGTCCGGCTAACCATCCCATTTACCATTCCGTTCACCGCCTCTTCCGGCATCAGTAGTCACCTTGGATTCTTCTACTACCCCGCCCCAACCCTCCCCTCCCAGCACCTCTGTGATCACCAGGGCTTGTTGCTGTGTATCTTTATGACACTTGTATCTATTTCTTTGTCGATCGATTGACCTTTATTATTAAGTTTATGTTAGTGTGTCTCTCATTTTCTCTCTCCACTAACGCTTACGCGCGCTAGAATAGACTTGGAGCTGGGATATATATATATCTCCTCTTATCTCAGCAATCAGTTTTGTTATTATATTCATTTCCAAGAAGTTCACTTTCGAACTGGCTTGAGGCGTTCATTCCATAATTACCATGTGTCCTGAGGTGCTACTAAGCGCTCTTGAAAGCACGATCTAACCCTGATGCATCTCTCTCTCTCTCTCTCTCTCCCCGACAGTTCGGCCGTTCTTCGTGCGACTGCCGAGCGACGTAGCCAGCGTCACGGGCGGGGAAGCGACGTTCCGATGCCGCGTCGGAGGCTCGCCGCGTCCCCACGTCCTCTGGAGACGCCATGATGGACGTATGCCCGTGGGGCGCGCGCGTCTGGACGCCGACTCCTCCCTCAGGATCAGCGCCCTGACGGTGGAGGACGCCGGAGTGTACATCTGCCAGGCGGAGAACACAGTAGCCACCGTCGTCGCCAACGCCACGCTTACCATCTACGGTGAGTGTAGATCACGCCCCTGTCAGCTCCTTCTTCATCACTGTGCAGTGTAGAAAATGGGGTAGAAAGTAAACTTTATAGAACATAGGCGGGAAGGAAATGTTGATCTGACCACACACTAGAAGGTGAAGGGACGACGACGTTTCGGTCCGTCCTGGACCATTCTCAAGTCGATGACAAGAATACTTTAGCCACGTTATCGTGACTCATCGCCTGCACAAGGGAAGGTAATTTTCAGGGGGAAAGCGCCAAGCCATTACGACTATAAAACACTGGGATTTATAGTCGTAATATGGTAATATAGTCGTAATATTTTCTGCCTATTTTAGAAAATGGTTAGAAAACAAATTTTATAGAAAATAGGTAGCAAGTTAATATTATAGAAAATGGGTAGACAGTAAACATTATAGAAAATGGGTAGACATTAACTATTATAGAAAATGGGTAGACATTAACTATTATAGAAAATGGGTAGACAGTAAATACTATAGAAAATGGGAAGAAAGCCAATATTACACCATTAATCTAGAAATACTGTTACTTCGACAGATCCTCCGCAGTTGGTCTCCGGCCCGGTGGATACAGCCGTCATCCTCAACACTACAGTGCGCTTACCCTGCTACGGGAGGGGCACGCCCCCGCCCACGCCCGTCTGGACCCACTCCTCCCTGCCACAGCAGCCGGTGGGCGCGGGGTGGGCGGGGGAGAACGCCCACGTGGGCGAGGACGGAACGCTGGTGCTGACGCCCGTACGCCAGGCACAGGGCGGCACGTGGACCTGTTCTCTGGTGAGCGAGGCCGGCGCCGCCCACGCCCGTGCTTGGCTCACCGTGGTCGCCGCCCGCTACACCCCGCCGCCCATCATTAGCGTGCCGCCCGCCAATCAGACTCTGCCCGCCCGCACCCACGCCACCTTAAACTGCCGCGCCCGGGGCCCGCCCACGCCCACAATCACGTGGTACCGCGGGGCGGCGCCCGTGAGGACGGATGGGAAGAGAATATCCGCCAGCAAGGATGGTGACCTTACTATTACAAGTAAGTGTACCCGCTCACTGTATCTTGGCTAGTGTACCCGCCCACACTCTCTCTCTCTCTCTCTCTCTCTCTCTCTCTCTCTCTCTCTCTCTCTCTCTCTCTCTCTCTCTCTCTCTCTCTCTCTCTCTCTCTCTCTCTCTCTCTCTCTCTCTCTCTCTCTCTCTCTCTCTCTCTCTCTCTCTCTCTCTCTCTCTATCTCTCTCTCTCTCTCTCTCTCTCTCACCCCACGAGCCGGGGGTGAGAGAGATTGACACCTCTGGACTTGCAGCCCCGAACGCTTCACAAGTTTCGGACAAGCGGGACGTTTTTCTCCACTCCTGTTAGACGCTACTGCGTTGGCCGGCGCTTGGGGACCTGTGATGTCTGAGTTATTTCCCTTGTTAGTGTTTGTGGTGGTGCTGGTGTTTGTGGGGGGTGGTGTTTGTGGGGGTAGTGTTTGTTTGGAGTTGAAGTCTACCTGTTCAGTTAAGGTTGTGATATGACAGGAGACAATGACTGATTCTACTTATTCCTCCCCTGCTCCACACCCTCTCTTTAGTTGTGTATACTTCACCCTTCCTCTTCTTCGTTATCCCTCCCTTATCTCTTCCTCTTCTTCATCGCCCCTCCCTTCTCACTTACCTTTTCCTTCCATCTTCTATCTCGTTTCTCATTTTCTTTCAAATTCTGTCTCTCCCATCCCTCTCAATCCCATATCCACCATACTCTTGATCCCTTCCTCATTCTCTTGTATCTCTCTCTCTCTCTCTCTCTCTCTCTCTCTCTCTCTCTCTCTCTCTCTCTCTCTCTCTCTCTCTCTCTCTCTCTCTCTCTCTCTCTCTCTCTCTCTCTCTCTCTCTCTCTCTCTCTCTCTCACACACAACTCCCCTGCCAGATTATCCATAAACAAACACTACGAACAAATAACAAATACAGAAGATTCTAATTTTCCTAAAACATTGCCCCGTTGTGTTTTAAGTCCCGGCCTTGATTTTGGCGTCCAGTTCTACAATTTGGCGAGGATTTGATAGATTTGGCGATTAAATCCCTTAATTGACTGACCATTTAGAGGGGTGGAGGGGCTTCGGAATCCTGGATTGATATGCGCATTCATGCGTAAGGGAGAGTGCATGCTTGAGGGAGAGTGCATGCTTGGGGAAGAGTGCATGCTTGATGGTGAGTGAATGCTTGAGGGAGAGTGCATGCTTGGGGTAGAGTGCATGCTTGATGGTGAGTGCATGCTTGGGGGACAGTGTATGCTTGGGGAAGAGTGCATGATTGAGGGAGAGTGCATGCTTGATGGTGAGTGTATGCTTGAGGGAGAGTGCATGCTTGATGGTGAGTGTATGCTTGAGGGAGAGTGCATGCTTGGGGAAGAGTGCATGCTTGAGGGAGAGTGCATGCTTGAGGGGAGAGTGCATGCTTGAGGGAGAGTGCATGATTGAGGGGAGAGTGCATGCTTGAGGGAGAGTGCATGCTTGAGGGGAGAGTGCATGCTTGAGGGAGAGTGCATGCTTGAGGGGAGAGTGCATGCTTGAGGGAGAGTGCATGCTTGGGGAAGAGTGCATGCTTGAGGGAGAGTGCATGCAAGAGGGGAGAGTGCATGCTTGAGGGAGAGTGCATGCTTGAGGGGAGAGTGCATGCTTGAGGGAGAGTGCATGCTTGAGGGGAGAGTGCATGCTTGAGGGAGAGTGCATGCAAGAGGGAGAGGAATACATGCTTGAGGGAGAGTACATTCACATTGAAGGAGAATGCTCTCATCAGAGTGCATTCATGGATAAGAATGAGTGCATGCTGAATATTTTTCTTCTGCCATACCTATAATTTACAGCTTTTACATCTTTTCATTATAAGATTCGAATATTTTAGTCCAGTTTCTAAAACTATATATCCATAATGGTGGCTTAGAGATTACTCCTAAATAATATTATTATATCAACCCAATTATATGTAATAATTAACATGAATGAAAAGATATAAGATATTTGATAAAAATGCACGATTTAAACAAATTCAAACTAGAATGCAGTTTTAATAAGAAGAAATTCTACTCCTCACCCGCATCCTCGGGATTGGGGGTGAGGAGTATATATATCTATATATATATATATATATATATATATATATATATATATATATATATATATATATATATATATATATATATATATATATATATATATATATATATACACTGAGGAGCACATCTGTCTCTCACCTCTAGGCTCTACTAAGGAGGCAGGTGTAACAGGTGAGAATGATTATGGTGCCAGAGATGGAAGTTAGGATATATCGCTTGAACCCCAGGGAGGGATGGGAGATGGGATAGAACAGAGGAGACAGGTAATGGTGGTGGAAGAGATGGAAGAGGTTGGGTGATGATGAAAGGGAAAGGTGGAGGAAGGCAACAATCGAGGGTTTCATAGGAAAGGTGGAAAGAAGAGGAGTAGAAACAAGAGCTTGATGGATTGTGGAGTGAATCTCTCTCTCTCTCTTTTCTCTTTTTCTCTCTCTCCCTCTCTCTCTCAACCATTTCACCGCACTGTTCCCTTTTCTTCATTATTTTCCCTGGTTACTGCTCTTCCCCATCACCCTCCCTCTCTCCTTCCCCCCCTCCTCCCCCCCATCTCTCTCATCCAATAAAACTTGTATCTGGGTGGAAACAAGTGAAGGGTTATTAACTCTCTACCGTGATAGAAGCTGATGAACGTGATTACAGGCCTCACGGATTTACCGCTAGCCAGGGGGCGTTCCTGCTCTTCTCCGGACCATCTCCCATTTTGTTTATAAATTCTTGAACGTTCTAGATATGTACGTTCTAGATATGTTTGCTCAAGAAAAAAACAATTGTATAAGCGATTTAGTGCAAGGTGTGTTGTATTGTATTGTGTGTGTATATATATATATATATATATATATATATATATATATATATATATATATATATATATATATATATATATATATATATATATATATATATATGCAAGGACTGTACCTCAGGGTACAGTCCTTGCACCACTGCTTTTCCTTATTCTCATATCAGATATAGACAAACATACAAGGCACAGTTTTGTGTCATCCTTTGCAGATGACACAAAAATCCCCATGCAAATTACCTCTGATGAAGACATTGAAAAACTACAAGCAGATATTAATAATGTTTTCGATTGGGCAGCAGAAAATAACATGATGCTTAACAGTGATAAATTCCAGGTACTCAGGTACGGTGAAAATGAGAACCTTAAAAACGATACAGGTTACAAAACACAATCAAATCTGCCCATAGTAGGAAAGCAACATGTAAATAAATTGGGAATAATGATGTCTGACGACCTAACGTTTAAGGAGCATAACCAAGCAAATATCGCATCAGCCAGAAAAATGATAGGGTGGATTACGAGAACTTTCACATCCAGGGATCCCATCACAATGGTTGTACTCTTCAAATCACCTGTGTTGTCCTGTCTTGAGTACTGCTCAGTACTCACTTCCCCCTTCAGAGTAGAAGAGATGGCTGAAATAGAGGGAATACAGAGAACATATACGGCATACATAGTCGCGATAAAGCACCTCAATTATTGGGATCGTCTCAAAGCTCTCCAAATGTACTCACTAGAAAGGAGACGAGAGAGAGATATCAAATAATATACACATGGAAAATACCGGAGGGCCAGGTCCCAAATCTGCACAGTAAAATAACAACATACTGGAGTGAACGATATGGAAGAAAAGGCAGAAGAGAACCAGCGAAGAGCAGAGGTGCCATAGGCACAATCAGAGAACACTGTATAAACATCAGAGGTCCACGGTTGTTCAACACCCTCCCAGCGAGCATAAGAAATATTGCCGGAACAACCGTGGACATCTTCAAGAGAAAACTAGATAGGTTTCTTCAAGGAGTGCCGGACCAACCGGCCTGTGGTGGGTATGTGGGCCTGAGGGCCGCTCCAAGCAACAGCCTGGTGGACCAAACTCTCACAAGTCAAGCCTTGGCCTCGGGCCGGGCTTGGGGGGAGTAGAAGAACTCCCAGAACCCCATCAACCAGGTATCAAGCAGGAAAGCGCGACATACAGCCGCTTGACTCGTCGCTTATCCGAATATCATGTCATATGCGCTTGAAGAAACAACCGAAGTGCGCTTACAAACTCCGGTTCAGTCGTATCATTTATCACACAGCTTTATGATCTGCATAACAGAATAGTACACAGCATTACCGTGAGTTACCGTATAACCGAATAATCTACTACATAATAATAACACTTATCCGCCTCAGCTACCGTATAAGATACCGAATATAAGTAACCGCATAGCAATATAATTGAAATCTCTTTTGATACTGGTAAATGGCTCGAAAGTGCCACCACTTACGGGCTATTCATGCCCGTGCCACCTCTTGGGTGGCGTAATCTTCATCAATCAATCAATCTATAATTGAATGAAACCCGCACTAATTACCGTATATAACCGTGTATCACCGTATAAGTTACCGTATACCCGCATTGCTTTCTCTAAACACACACACACATAACCAGAGGCCGGACGGTGAGGCAGGTCGGAGCCGGATACCCCTCAGAGGGGAACAGATGGGTCTCTTCCCACGTGATGAAGGGAGACGAGGGGTCGGAGGGGAGGGGTGAGGGGAGTCGTGGATGGGAGGGGGGAGGGGGAGAGGTGAAAGGAAGGAATGAACTTTCAGGGGAAAGTGCCAAGCCATTACGATTATATAGTACTTGGGATGAGTTAGGATAAGGATTTGGGATGGGACGGAGGGAAAGGAATGGTGCCCCAACCACTTGGACGGTCGGAGATTGAACGCCGACCTGCGTGTAGCGAGACCGTCGCTCTACCGTCCAGTCCAAATGTAATTGGTGGGATAGGTGAAAGTGAAGTGGAAAATAGAGAGAAGAAAAGAAATGAGGTTTGAATGAAATGGAATGGGGAAGGACAAAACTAAGGGGAAAATAGGGAGGGATGAAGGAAGGAGAGAGAGAGAGAGAGAGAGAGAGAGAGAGAGAGAGAGAGAGAGAGAGAGAGAGAGAGAGAGAGAGAGAGAGAGAGAGAGAGAGAGAGAGAGAGAGAGAGAGAGAGAGAGAGAGACAGACGAGAGAGAGAGAGAGAGAGAGAGAGAGAGAGAGAGAGAGAGAGAGAGAGAGAGAGAGAGAGAGAGAGAGAGAGAGAGAGAGAGAGAGAGAGAGAGAGAGAGAGAGAGAGAGAGAGAGAGAGAGAGAGAGAGAGAGAGAGAGACAGAGAGAGAGAGGGGGGAGGGCGAGAATGGGGACAAGATATAGAAACAGCATAGCGGAAGAAGGAAGGACGCATGAGAAGGGTGAGAAGAGAGATTGGAGGACGTAGAGCCAAATGAAATAAAAGAAGGGAAGGGAAAGGAGAAAGGAGAACAAGTTAAGGGAGACGAACAGATGGACAGGAAAGGGGAACGGAAGACACATTACGAAAATATGAAGTATAGGAGAGGGAGATGCAACTACTATAAAAAAAAAAGTATGGAAAAGAAACGAAAGAAGTCCCCTTCCCCCCTTCCACTTATTCCAGTGGGAGGGAGGGGGACTGCAAGTCCTCTTCTGGACGCAGATATATCGTAGATATGCCACAGGTATATCACATACATGCCACAGATATATCATGGACAACTATCCAAAAGAGACTCGTAGAAAGTATAATTATCGTAGAAACTGATAAATTTCGGGGTACAGAAATGGAAAGAATCGAAAGAGAGAGAGAGAGAGAGAGAGAGAGAAGAGAGAGAGAGAGAGAGAGAGAGAGAGAGAGAGAGAGAGAGAGAGAGAGAGAGAGAGAGAGAGAGAGAGAGAGAGAGAGAGAGAGACAGACAGACAGACAAAAGCGCTAATGAAAAAAAACTTTCAGAACCCCTTAAATACCCGTCTATATAAATGGACGCTGACGGAAGGGGAGGAGCAATGGCCGATAAATAAGAAACTGTAAAAATAAAGAAGATTGCAAGGGAATGTTGACCATAAAGTGGAGAGAGAAGATGGGGACATTAGCGAGAGGGAGCAGATGGTAATGACGACAGGAATTACCGATGGAAGGAGTGTAGAAGAGAGAGAGAGAGAGAGAGAGGGAGAGAGAGAGAGAGAGAGAGAGAGAGAGAGAGAGAGAGAGAGAGAGAGAGAGAGAGAGAGAGAGAGAGAGAGAGAGAGGGAGAGAGAGAGAGAGAGAGAGAGAGAGAGAGAGAGAGAGAGAGAGAGAGAGAGAGAGAGAGAGAGAGAGAGAGAGAGAGAGAATGACAAAAGAAAGATAGTGACAGAGAAAAGATAAAAGAAAGATAGAGTCAGAGAAAAGATAAACAGTTACATAGAGACGAGAAAGACCAGGAAATGAAGAGATCAGAAAAACAGACAAGTTGAAATTGGAGCAGAGAAGAAAATGAAGAAACATTAAGAAGAGAAACAAATAAAATGAAGACGCACAAAAAGAAAACAGAAAAAAGACACATAAAGAAAAAACAGAAGCGAAAAAAAGAGAGAAAAAAACACATAATGACATCAATTCACACTTGGAGAAACAAATACGTCTCCGTGTTTGACATCCGAGTGAGACCCTTCACCAGTGTTCGGTCACGAGTGACATCGTCCACGACAAACGAACGACCGAACGAAAACACGACGAAGAAAACAACACAATTCCCGCTGACCAATCTTTCCGAACTCGGTGGAAAACACACACGAAATCCTCCTAGTTACTTTTAACCGCGAGTTCAATCCCCAGATTTTGATTACAAAAATAAATATATATATATTTTCCAGCTCTGATACACATATATATATATATATATATATATATATATATATATATATATATATATATATATATATATATATATATATATATATATATATATATATATATGTATATATATATATATATATATGTATATTATATATATATATATATATATATATATATATATATATATATATATATATATATATATATATATAGTGAAAAGATGCATTGCACACTCACGCAAGAGATCAATGTCATATTATATAGAGAAATGGCTTGAATACACAAGAGAGAGAGAGAGAGAGAGAGAGAGAGAGAGTGCGAGAGAGAGAGAGAGAGAGAGAGAGAGAGAGAGAGAGAGAGAGAGAGAGAGAGAGAGAGAGAGAGAGAGAGAGAGAGAGAGAGAGAGAGAGAGAGAGAGAGATCCCTAAGGGCCAAGTAACAGCACCCATAACTCCACTTCACAAACTCCCCTTCGTTAAACATGGCCAGACGACTCCAGTCTGGTCACTTTCCCATCACAGGGTCAATGAGCGCATTTATAGTTGTTTACGAAGCTGTTTTGTCAGTCGTGTGGGAATTGCAACTGCTTTGCATCCTTGGTAAACAAGGCTGCAGTAGGATTATTCTGCCACAAACAACAACACAGCTACAGCAGGATTATTCTGCAAGCGTCACAGACACATACAATGAGTTCTACCAAAACCTTATACGTATACATTCTACCACATTGTATGAGACACACATTACAACAACGATTTGCATTCATACTGATACATATGAATACACACACACACATATAACTTGACCTAATTTACGTACGTCTACGACACACGCACTTGTAAATAGGACTTCATTTGAATACAACGCATCTCCATATCACCCCTTTCTTCCCTTCGGACCTTCCCCCTCGGTCCTGACTCCGTTCTCACTGTCAAGTGAACTGCTATAACACTGAGATTGACTGTCATAACATGAACAGGAACAATGCACAGCTGCAGCGCTGACTGTCACACTCACATGCTCGTACACACTCACACACACACACACACACACACACACACACACACACACACACACACACACACACACACACACACACACACACACACACACACACACATACAAACTCACACACACGTAGAAACTTGGAACTTGGTAGAATTGAAACTTGGTGGTAAACTTGGGCATAGTTATTTCATCGACTCACCTCACTTTGTGGGACTACGGGAGCAACACAAATGCGAACAATTTGTTTTGTTCGCATTTGTGGTAATCTTAATTACCTGTGTGTTACCTGTTAAGGATGAGATACCGGTGAACCGGTAGAGAGTGGAGAGAGGTACAGGGGAACAGGAGAGACAGAATGAGACCAAGGGGGAAGATCAGGTGATAGTGTGATTGCATGGGGAAGAGAATATACAGAAAATGGTGTAGAAATAGAGATGCAGAGAGATGGAAATGGAAATCAGAGGCACCTACTGCAATTGGAAAATCACACGAATTTAAAGATGGAATTGGTGCAGTTCAGTGGGGAGGCTTAAAGATAATAGGAAACGGAATTGGGAATGTGAAGTAATTGTTCTCTGTGACATTGAGAGAGGGAGAGAGGCGGATATGTAGAGATAGATAGCAGAGATAACACGAGGAGAGTAGAGAGAGAAAATAAATTGTTTAGGAGCTAAGAGATTGAAAATTAACAGATAGTTGGAGAGTGATGGCGAGAAAGATGAACAGATAAATGTTGAGAAATATGGTGTCAGAAAAGATAGTATATATATATATATATATATATATATATATATATATATATATATATATATATATATATATATATATATATATATATATTATTCTTGAAAACATATGTTGTTAAATATGACCGAAAAGGTAAGATTAATAATTCAAACTCGAATTTTCTCAATATTTCTTATGTTTCTTTTCACTGTCGATGGTAATTGAAAAATCCTTTGTGTCTCCAGACACAAAGCAGAATGCCTTGAAGGAAACCATCGCCGTCTATGCCTTCAAATGCCCATTTGGGGACTGTATGCCCCAAAGAACTCAGTACATAGGCAAGACCACAACGTCTCTTTCCAGGCGATTAAAAATGCATAAACAACAAGGCTCCATAAAGGAACATATAATCTCCTCTCACAACCAGACCATCACCAGAGAAATCTTAACAAACAACACAGAAATCATCGATAGATACAGCGATAGCAGGAGGCTCGACATCTGCGAGGCACTACACATCAAAAAGTCAACACCAGCAATCAACAGCCAATTAATGCACAACTATATTCTACCCACTTCAAGACTCTGAACCAATATAGTTGCATCAAGAGAATATATGGGCCAATAGGCTCTCTGCAGTTACTTCCATTCTTATGTTCTCATATCCAATTTATACCCATAGTTTCGTGTTCTGTCTTGTGTTTGTCACAAGTTTGTTCACCTCATCCAAAACTGTTGCACCATATCACCTCACCCACGAGTATAATGCGAGTATAAGTATGGACGAATTTGTGTGTTTACAGGTTACAGTTGTATGTGTAAACTAAAGTATTTGAAAATGTAATAAGTTATTACGAAACGCGTTCAGGCGTCGCGTCAGATTAGAAATAAAAAGGAATTATGGAGAATAGATTTTTCAATTAGCATCGACAGTGAAAAGAAACAGAATAAATATTGAGAAAATTCGTGTTAGAATTATTAATCTTACCTTTTCGGTCATATTTACCAATATATATATATATATATATATATATATATATATATATATATATATATATATATATATATATATATATATATATATATATATATATATATATATATATTATATATATATATATATATATATATATATATATATATATATTAAACTCTCTCAGCTAACACCCTTTTTACCAAGCCCTCTCTTTCACAAATTTCGGATCCCGTTACTCAACCTATTCTCCAATACTGAGGTCTCTCCCTGTTAATATCTCCAATCTTTTATTAACATTACTCCTCCCTATTAGCCTATCTCCCAAGTACTCAAGATCCCTCTCTCCCTACTCAATCTCTTTCGCTTTACCGAAAGCGAAAGAGATTGATCCATCCTTCCTTAAACACCTCTCATACACTCTCCCCTTCCCATTTACGAGGCCCCTTAACTCCTTTACTCAAGGCCCCTTAACCTCTTTACTCAAGGCCCCTTAACCTCTTTACTCAAGGCCCTTCTACTTTATCGAACTTCCTTCTTCTTTAATATTCCACTTTCTCTTGTAGCCCCCCCCCCCCACCACTTACCTGCTAATAATCTTTTCTAAAATAAACCACTTTCTCTGATAATATTGCTCCTCGCTCTACTCTAACACCTCACGTCGTCTTTACTACCACTAATTTCTCCTGCATTATACCCTTACTTGCACTTCCTCTCCTGACTCTCAGCATCTCTACTAGTAACCTACCCCACTTCGCCGAACCCCCCCCCCCCCCTTTGCTATCCTTCTTTGGTACTGCTTGCTGCTATCCTGCTTTGGTCCTTCAGTACTTTGATATATATCTGTCTGAAGGGTAATATCTTATTATACTGGTCTGTACCACAGCGTGTCCTCTGTCTCTCGCAGGAAACTGCCCTAAATATATACACATATATATATATATATGTGTGTGTGTATATCACGAAAATAAACACGTGATTAAAAATGTGACAATGTCAGACCACGGAGGAAAAATGAAACAGGAATTTCCTTAAGTACTTTCGTATATTAATACATCTTCAGATGGAGTGAAGTTGTATTAATATACGAAAGTACTTAAGGAAATTCCTGTTTCATTTTTCCTCCGTGGTCTGACATTGTCATATATATATATATATATATATATATATATATATATATATATATATATATATATATATATATATATATATATATATATATATATATATATATATATATATATATATATATATATATTTATATATCTTTTGCCCGGTATCTAAGTCGAGTTTAATCCTATTGTCAAACGGGATTTGCTCTCCCGTTGCTCCTCTCAGGATGGCCTAAACATTCCTTAGTAAACAGGATTTAAATCTTTTTACGGTTTCCAGTCGGCTTAGAATTTTTTCTTCACCAGAAACGAATTTACTATTGGTTTTTACGGTAGTGCCATGTGTGTATTGTATTTAATTATTATTACTTTTTATGAATGTTTTTGCTATTTTTAGCTATGTTACCTTATTGGTCCTTGTGGAGTTTACTTGAGGAATTTTTCACCAAGTTGTACCCTATACAGTACCCAATACAGAACCTAATACAGTGCCTAATGCAATACCATATTTTCCCCAAAGATGTACATGTCATCTTATACAGTAATATATTATGTTGTTTAAAATTGGATAATCTTATACCCTAGTTAGTTATACTATCCAATGATAATTTTCATTATCCAACAATAAATACTCGTATTGAATTAGAGATTCTATTATTCAAAGAATTGTTGTACAGTCGCAGATCATCTAATCAAAACGTTGATCAACTAATTTAACCATGCCGGGTCTGAACCACTAGTGGATAGTAATGTCTAGGGATAAATTACTCAATGTAATAGTGGTTCGTTCTTTCTAATAGGAGATTTTCTCCAACAGTACTAGTCCTATTTGTCCGTAGATCGTTTAATATTAAAGCAAACTTTCGTATAAATTAGCAAAATGATCTGTCAGTAGTAAATTATCTTTAGTTCTTAATTAATGGTCTTTTCCGATAGAAAATCCCGTCACACCTCATTGCTCTGCCTCGCCAAATGGTAGAATGATATACAGAATTTTTTCTGTATAATAATAATAATAATAATAATAATAATAATAATAATAATAATAATAATAATAATAATAATAAGAAGAAGAAGAAGAAGAAGAAGAAGAAGGAAAATAATAACACTTGTATAAATTTTACTTATATAAATATGATTAATTTTCTTTCATTTGATACACAATAATGTGGAGAAAGGGTAGATAGGTATTGCACATTATATAAAGTCTCTACAGCACAGAGCGTTTCAGGCACAGTACTCATCTACGGCAGCCATTCTAAACTCTCTACTATCTACTGTCCTCTACACAATTTTTCCAATCAACACGTAGCTTTCTTTTGCACTACGCACCAGGCTATTTGACTTGTCTGAAGTTTGCAATATCAGAGGCTATCCTAACTTGCAAATCGTCTCCACAAATCCAGTTATATGGAAGTTGTGTGATCAAGGCTATCTCCTGCCAATGCATACTTAATCAGGGTTTCCTCCGCAGCTGCATATTGGCTTGCATATTGTTAAAACCGAGCCTCCTGGTAGATTAAACAAGTTTTTAATGAGTTTTCCCCGTGTTGCAGAATACCTATTTTTTTTGTTTTTGGTTTTGCATGATGGCAGAAAAATTGGGTAGATATTTTGTTTATATATTTCATAAACGTTTTGGGGTTTTTTGTCTCACTTTAGAGATATGTTTGGTTAAATTCCCCTCACTCACTCACCTCACGACTAGCTCCCTCTCATTTCAATTATTGTTTTCTCTCATTCCCCTCCCGTTACTTCATTTTTCTTGGTTCCACCCACGCTCTACTCCCCATTCTCATCACACCATTTACTCTCACCCCTCACTTTCACTTCTCACTCTCACCTCCCCCCTCACTCTCACCGCCACCCAAAAAATATCTTGTCGGCACTTTCTCTCACGAAGCTGGTGTAATTCAACAGATTGCGATATTAAACCAAATCAAACCTCCTTTTGCAGAAGACTGATGTCGTCATCACATATTAAACCAGGATAAACCACCTCCTGGAAAAAAATCGTGTCCATCTCATTTCAGACCAGTTTAACTGTACCTTTCCCCATTTAAACCAGTTTAACTCCCCTTCCCCCCTCCAGCTTCCGTAGTTCCATCTATCACACTCACCTGTCATTCCACACTTGCCTGGCCTCACTCAGTGGGGCACTGAAACATGGTGTCACCCACCTACATGCAGGTGGGTGATCCTCTCAGGGGAGAAGGTGGGTAAACAGTCAGTTCCTTGACCCCCCCATAGGGCTTAAATAGAAATATTTACATTTTTCTTTGTTCGAAGTAATAGTTTTTTGAGATTGAAGGAGTATAATATTTAATTATTGACTCTGGAGAGCTGTAAATGGAATTTGAAAGAGCATGTTTCTTAACGAGAAATATATATATATATATATATATATATATATATATATATATATATATATATATATATATATATATATATATATATATCGCATTACATAAGACATTTAAAAAGTATATTAGAGAGGCATAACGTAAGAGGGAGATAGGGATAGAGGGTGGAAGAAGATGAAGCATAGGAGCAGAAAAGGTAGAAGGAGAAGGAGGAGGAGGAGGAGGAGGAGGGAATGATTATGTAATCAAAACCAGCAATAACTGCACCAGCACAAATATGGTAATGCTCGGAAGTAAAGGGGGAAGAGATTAAAGAGAGACGAGGGGATAAAGCGAACAAAGGGGAAACACGCAGAAGAATGAACGAGGGGAGTAGAGGGAATGGAAGTTAATAGAAAGCAGTTTTTTTGCGTGCTAGCAGTAATTCTAACCCCAGTGGTTAATGCCAGGTTTGTTGGGGTTTGGGGGAAAGAGGTTATTTGCGAAGCAGATAAATATGGTAATGGTAGATACTTTTATTTGAAGCTGTTACTCTGTCACTCTCTCAGAAAAGGAAAGGGAGGAAGGGAGAGAGAGAGAGAGAGAGAGAGAGAGAGAGAGAGAGAGAGAGAGAGAGAGAGAGAGAGAGAGAGAGAGAGAGAGGGAGAGGGAAAGAGAGCGAAGGAGAGAGGAAGTAGAGTGAGAGACACATAAAAAAACAGACATAGCTATATAGGAATACTCCATCCATGATATATATATATATATATATATATATATATATATATATATATATATATATATATATATATATATATATATATATATATATATATTCTCCCTGTCGTTGCCCCCAGAAACCCACTGTTGCCAAACAAATAGTAACACTCACGAACAACACCTCACTATCTTACCCCCCCCTCCCCCTCTACCAGTGTTGCCACATAGTGACCACTCTCCTCTACCCTCTCCCCTTTAAAAACTGGGGTGTCGGAACTTCAATATCGCGCTCCACTGTTGCCAAATCCTGATAACTATCTATAGCTACCTTCCCCCCCCCCTCCCTCCCTCTTCTCCCCTTTTACAAAACAGCAGATATGGGTGGTAGTCTCTGTACCTCTCATCAGTGTAGCCACAGGCACACCAATCTATGTTTTTCCCTTTAAATCGAAATGATACCAAAATCTCAGTTGATTACAAATACTTAACCAGCATTTCAGTAGAACTTTAAATCAGTTTTACAAAAATTATAAATATATATATATATATATATGTCGTACCTAGTAGCCAGAACTCACTTCTCAGCCTACTATTCAAGGCCCGATTTGCCTAATAAGCCAAGTTTTCATGAATTAATATATTTACTATAATTTTTTTCTTATGAAATGATAAAGCTACCCTTTTCACTATGTATGAGGTCAATTTTTTTTTATTGGAGTTAAAATTAACGTAGATATATGACCGAACCTAACCAACCCTACCTAACCTAACCTAACCTATATATATAGGTAAGGTTAGGTTAGGTAGCCAAAAAAAGCTAGGTTAGGTTAGGTTAGGTAGGTTAGGTAGACGAAAAAACATTAATTCATGAAAACTTGGCTTATTAGGCAAATCGGGCCTTGCATAGTAGGCTGAGAAGTGAGTTCTGGCTACTAGGTACGACATATATATATATATATATATATATATATATATATATATATATATATATATATATATATATATATATATATATATATATATACATATATATGATTGATAATGATGAATCCCCTACTCCTCTTCCCACTCCCCTTTTCTTCCCCTCCCCTCTTCTCTCTCTCTCCTTCTCACCCCCCTCCCCCCCCATCTCCCTGGATCCCTTGGCCCAGTTTCTGGCCTTGGCTCCCTCTGGCCAAAAGACAGTGATGCCAGACTCTACAACTCTCTCGAGTGTTGCCACACACACTAATCACTCTTGCATTTTCTGCTTTAAAACAGTGATGCCAGAATCCTTAGCCCTGGTTGACAGTGTTAATTATTATATTTTCTTTAACATAGTGATGCCAGATTGGGTGTACCTGCCACCCCCCCCACCCCCCCCCCCCCACAGTGTTGCCACATGCTGACCCCGTCCTGTCCACTGTCTCTCCCCTCACAGGTCTTCACGAGACGGACAGTGGACGGTACACCTGCCTGGCCGAGTCTCGTTCGGGGTCATCGCAGAGGTCAGCTTCGCTGCTGGTGGTGGGCGGGGATGACCCCCAGGCCGCCCGCAGCTTCCGGAGGGCCCCCACGGCCACCGCCCTGCCCGCCCCGCCCACACGCCCGCGCGTTATTGACCTCAGCAACGTGTCAGTGACGTTAGTGTGGGCGCCGCCCCACTCCACGGGCGAGGC
>NC_091179.1:12515939-12517369 GCF_040958095.1 Procambarus clarkii
AGCGGCGATGCGTTTACAAACAATGAATCATAGAAAAGAATGTTAAGAATATGTTTAAAGCCATTTCATTTGTTACGGAAAAAAATTACACTGGAAATTATATTAACAATGAAAAATAACGTGTCTGAACAACAGGATCTAAACAAATTGAAAACATTCTTTAAATAGTTAAATATCATGAGAAATTGAGACTATACTCACCTAATTGTGTTTGGTGGAACTGAGAGCCTTACCTCTTTCGTCTTATATGTGGATAGAGTGAGAAGAGAACGAGAGAGAGAGAGAGAGAGAGAGAGAGAGAGAGAGAGAGAGAGAGAGAGAGAGAGAGAGAGAGAGAGAGAGAGAGAGAGAGAGAGAGAGAGAGAGAGAGAGAGAGAGAGAGAGAGAGAGGGTGAAGATGACTTAGTAACAAAATAGGTCAGAAAAACTACCAACAGAATCAGCCAAATATTTCAACAAAACTTAGTAAAAAGAACGAGAACCAGAACGAAGGGAAGTGAACTATCATGGGGAAATCACCAAGCCATTACGACTACCGGGAAGGGGTCAGGATAAGGATTTGGGTTGGGACGGGGGTAAGGAATGGTGCCCCAACCACTTGGACGGTCCGGGAATTGAACACCGACCTGCATGAAGCGAGACCGTCGCTCTACCGTCCAACCCAATTGATTGAACCAGAACGAGTGAAGAGAAAAAAACAAACCATATTCCGGTTTAGAAAGAAAATTAAAGAAAGGTTAGAAAAATTATTAAAAAATTTAGAAATAAATAAATATACTTTAGAAAGAAAATTAGAACGAATTCTCCCACGAAAATTCCTGGGAAACTATCTAACGAATAGCGAGATATTCGTAAGAATATCTGTCGTATGTCTTATGTATTAAGAATGTCTTAAAGGCAATAAGAACGAGACACAAGTCACACGACTAACAACGAGTCACACGAAAAATAACAGAGCGAGAACAAACACAGCAAGAGAACATGATTAACCAGAAGAACCTATAAACCCGTTCTTTTTGCTGAAGAAGAAGAACCAAAATAAACTAACACAAGACGATTAAAAGTGTTGCCGGATCAGAAGGATGTTGGGAACTTGGATGGAGAAATTAAGTCATTAAGTCCTTGTAACAAGTTGGAGAACACTGCCTGCTCCTACACGGATATATATATGTTGATTCTGTCTCGTATCAAAGAAGACAAAGGGAGAGAGAGAGAGAGAGAGAGAGAGAGAGAGAGAGAGAGAGAGAGAGAGAGAGAGAGAGAGAGAGAGAGAGAGAGAGAGAGAGAGAGAGAGAGAGAGAGAGAGAGAGAGAGAGAAGAGAGAGAGAGACAGAGAGAGAGAGACAGAGAGAGAGAGAGAGAGAGAGAGAGAGAGAGAGAGAGAGAGAGAGAGAGAGAGAGAGAGAGAGAGAGAGAGAGAGAGAGAGAGA
>NC_091179.1:12517869-12525369 GCF_040958095.1 Procambarus clarkii
TTAAAGATTCGCTACCTGGAACAAAAAGTTCCAAGCAACACGGGCTATGGTGAGCCCGAAGATAGTTATTGTGTGAGGTAGGCTGTGGTAGTAAAGAGAGTTAACTGCTGTAGAAGAGAAGAGAAGGGACTAGAGGCAGAAGGAGATGGCGGCCTGTGAGGAACAGAGAGTGGGTAGACGATAGTAGAAAAGGACTAAAGTAGATGAGACGGGCTGCGGTAGATGAGACGGGCCACCACAAGTTGTCGCTGCAAGGATAGTTCTCCTGCTCTTTTTTTTCTACCTGGCGTGACATGTTGACAGCGGCGGCAACAGGAGAAGACTTTTTGGCTTCACGATCTTATGATGTCTCCCTTTTTTTAAGAAAGATGGAGTGAAGAGGGAAGGTGTTAAGAAGGCTTTTGCTCCTAGATTCTTTCCCTAGATTCGATGAGAAGACATTGATACTGATTATCTTAGAGACGGCGTTGACCTAGAGATGAATTATCATGAGGATTATGCTGAGAGATTATATACTGGACATGGATAATCTTGAGGAAGACTTGACCTAGCAGTGGATTATTATGAGGACTGCGTTGACCTATGCTGGTACTCGCCTCAGCGGGAGTTACCATGCTGGTAATCGCCTCAGCGTGAGTTACCACACCGGTACTCGCCTCAGCGTGAGTTACCACGCCGGTACTCGCCTCAGCGTGAGTTACCACGCCGGTACTCGCCTCAGCGTGAGTTACCACGCTGGTACTCGCCTCAGCGTGAGTAACCACGCTGGTACTCGCCTCAGCATGAGTTACCACACAAGCACTCGCCTCAGCGTGAGTTATCTCACAAGTACTCGCCTCAGCGTGGCACCATATACCTGCCGTAACTCTCAGCACATCAGCGAAACAATTTCTAATGTAATTCTGTCCTCCCCCCCCCCCCCCCCGACACACACAAACCTGGTCCTCTGTCACGTGACTGTCCATTGAGACAGTATTGTTATACAGTATCCGGTGCTCCTGTTTGGACAGTATTAGGTATGTTATACGGGCCTGGACAGTATTAGAGTTAGATTCTACAGGACTTGACAGTATTAGAGTTAGATTCTACGGGACTTGACAGTATTAGAGTTAGATTCTACAGGACTTGACAGTATTAGAGTTAGATTCTACGGGACTTGACAGTATTAGAGTTAGATTCTACGGGACTTGACAGTATTAGAGTTAGATTCAATGGGGCTGGACAGTACTGGTGTTAGATACTGCGAGACTGGAGAGTATTCTGATTCACTAATCTGGCCGTTTTCCTGATGCACCACTCCGTCAAAAATGCAACCTTCTAACCCAACCAGAAACCCCTGACCCCAGGCCATCCCCAACCTGACCTATGGAGTCCGATGCATTGAAAACGGCTAATTCTTATAGTAGGTTGATATTGTCACGTTGGTTACCATAACGTGAAAAAGTTGAGTGAACGGGTTTCGGGGTTTGATATGTACCCGGGGGTTCCCGGGGCCAACCCTTGGAGGTAATGCTATATATGTGCTGGTAGTCCTGGTCGACCAAGTGCTTCGGTCGACTCGGTGCTTCGGTCGACTCAGTGCTTCGGTCAATCCAAATGCCAAGAGCTTGGAACATGGGGGGCCCACCCCGACCCGTCTGTGATAGTAAAATCACAGTTTATATATTTTCTAGGGTTCCTTGAAATGGTGAAAATCTATAGAGACTCGGCTATTATTACCATTTCATGCCCCCATTGATTTTATGGGGATCACCATGCAAGCTTAGCCCCCATTTATAATAGGAACAATGGGGCCGCCCCGCCTATGATGGTCACCACCACCTCCCCAGCAATACTGAAAAGGTGCGTGAGGCTAGCCCCAAGCGTCTGAACCGTGGACAGACAGACGCACACTCTCTTACTGATGTACTATATATATTCGGTGCTGCTACCAATAGAAATTTAACCGCCGGTATCACTCTCATTATCATATTTTAGTACTAAATTAGGGAACATCCGGAGTACGAATTATTTCCTAAAGTCGCTAGCTGACGTAAAATATTTCTCTCTCTCTCTCTCTCTTCTTTTGTGTTTACAACGCAAAAATCTTCCATCCTCTGTAGCATAGGAAAATCCTCCATCATTTCGCAGTGTGAGGAAGAAGCGTGTGGCTCCGGACCTGAAACTGTGAGACGAGTGACACGTCAAAGCCCAGACCATTACAAAACAGCCGCGGTAGCTGCTCATCTCTCTCGCTGCGATACCGTGAGCGAGAGTGCAATCATTTTCAGCCGGCGGTAGCAAGTCATGGGATGACAGGTGTGGGATGCTGGAGAGCTCGGGAGAGGCCCCCTCGGGAGATGCTAGAGTCGAGAGACGAACATGATGCTGGATGAGGCTGGAGGGAGGAATAATATGGCTATAGATGGAGCAAAAGGCCTCCGCTAGCTCCTTCTTCCTCTGAAAGTTCTTCGCTCTCAGCGTGCGATTGATAAATCCGTCGAAGTCCTTCCTCACTACAGGGGCCTCGCGGCTGAGAGGACAACACTCTGGGGTCGTAGTCCTAAGAGCCTGGGTTCGATCCCCGGCAGAGGCAGAAACAAATTCGCAGGGTTTCTTTTACCCTGATGTACCTGTTCATTTTAGGTGTAAATAGGTACCTGGGAGTTGAGTAGACAGCTACTACGGGCTGCTTCCTTGGTGTGTGTGTGTGTGTGTGTGTGTGTGTGTGTGTGTGTGTGTGTGTGTACTCACCTATTTGTGCTTCCAGGATCGAGCATTGACTCTTGGATCCCGCCTTTCCAGCTATCGGTTGTTTACAGCAATGACTCCTGTCCCATTATGTGTGTGTGTGTGTGTGTGTGTGTGTGTGTGTGTGTGTGTGTGTGTGTGTGTGTGTGTGTGTGTGTGTGTGTGTGTGTGTGTGTGTACTCACCTAGTTGTGCTTGCAGAGGGTTGCACTTTGTCTCTTTGGTCCCGCCTCTCAACCGTTAATCAACTGGTGAGTGCTTTTGTGTGTGTGTGTATGCAGCAAGCGTGCGTGCGTGCGCAGGAGCAGCTAGCGGACGCCAGAGAGAGAGAGAGAGAGGAAACACGCCGACGACCTGGACTGCAATATGTAAATGCTGGAATATGCAAAGCGGAGAATAGCAACACGGGCAAAATCCTGGACTGTGGGCGTGGCGGGACTGACACCCGCTCCTCACACTCGGACCACTGCTTTTGACATTTGGGGAGATCCCGCTTTTGACGATCGTTCTCGTTAAATTGGCAGTTTCCTCGCACTTTGACACTCGCTCTTTTCCTATTAGAGAGTCGCTTCTGACACTATTAGCTTCTCAGTTGACACTTCGACATTCGATCATATCACTATGCCACTCGTTGTTGACACTTTGTCACTTTTTTGATACTTTCAGCAAAATATAACTTATAAATTAGCTTGTCGATAGAGAGAGAGAGAGAGAGAGAGAGAGAGAGAGAGAGAGAGAGAGAGAGAGAGAGAGAGAGATTTTTAGCACAGTTGTGACAGTGACAATATCGTTAAACACGAGGAAATGGATGAAGGCTTTTACTAATTACATTATTAATTTATTAGTATTATTATTCATATTAATATTTTATTATTAATACTACTGTTAATAATATCCTTGCATCATTATTAACGGTAATATAGGTATATAATTATTTTATATGATAATATTATAATTATTAAGAGCTTGCAGAGGTTTGATAATAATAATTCTTAATCATTTTTTGTTTTGTTTGTCCTGTTTCCTTAACTGTTGTAGATTTCCAGAAAAACTGGATCTTAAATTATCATTGATAATGAAACCTTTTTTTTAACATTCCAACGAAAATTATATTAACTTTGTAGAGCATATAACTTTCTGAAATTTCCATTCAAAAAAGAGTGTTTTTTAAAAATTCAAATGCTATTAACACAAACAAAGTTTTGGCCCCTTCAAAACAATGATTTTTTTATGATTTCTGTGGAGGGTACAATGAGGCCATTATCCCCCCGATGCTGAAGACTAATGATAATGGGGGTGACTGTGTAACTGTGTTTAATGGTAATGAGGGGGTAATAGCTGAGTTATCTCACTCTATCTCTATCTATATCTATCTATCTCTCTCTTCCCTGTCAGGTGACTGCTGCAGGAGCTCGCGTTGAGGGCGTATACGTGCACATAAGACCACGCCGGTCCCTACACGCCCTCCACCTGGCCCCTCAGGTTGAATCTCCCCTTCATACCTCTTCATCGTCGTCTTCCTCGTCGTCATCATCGTCGTCCTCTACCTCGGAGGGATACATAGCATGGGAGACGGTGACGGTGATGAACGCCGGGGCCTCCAGCTACGTGCTGACGAGGCTGGCGCCCAACACCGAGTACGAGGTGTTTCTGGTCCCCTTCGTCAGGACTGAGGAGGGCTTGCCCACAGAACTGCGCGTCAATACTACCCTTCCTGATGGTGAGTCTATCGTACTGATTTATTTATTATTTTTTTTTTTTGCATGACAATACCGGTTAACTAATCTACCTGTGAATCATTCTATCCAACAAATTCTAACTTGTTAGTTATTCTACCGAAGCCAATTCTAATCTGTGAGTCATTCTTCAGTAGCATATCCTAAACTGTGAATCATTCCATTGAAACTGATCCTAACCTGGTAATTATTCCACTGTAACTAATCCTAACCTGTGAATTATTCCACTGAAACTAATCCTAACCTGTGAATTATTCCACTGAAACTAATCCTAACCTGTAAATTATTCCACTGAAACAAATCCTAACCTGTGAATTAATCCACTGAAACTAATCCTATCCTGTGAATCATTCCACTGAAACAAATCCTAACCTGTGAATCATTCCACTAAAACTAATCCTATCCTGTGAATCAATCCACTGAAACAAATCCTGACCTGGGAATCACCCAATTTGTGAACCATAGTACATGTACACGACCCAATCTGTGTAATACCCTACCTGTATACAAAGCTACATTACCTGTGCATTGCAATTAACTAGTGCAAACACCTCTAACCTGTGTAGTTTGCCAATTTGCTTGCCACTCTCCCTGTACAGAGCCCTACAATGTCAACCACAGTAGGTGTGCACTACTATAACTACTGTGCACTACTGTTATAGTAATGCACAGCTACTAAACCTGTGCACCACTAAACCTATGCACCACTAAACCCGTGCACCACTATACTTGTGAACTACTATAATTATATAGTTGTGATGGTTTAGCGTGTTCTTACTCACCGTCTAACCTTGCGAAAACCTTGTTGCAAGGTTTCACTAATTACCAATATTGCAACTATGGGCCCCTTTTATTGTGTAAGATTCTAGAGAAGGTTTATATGGTTTTCTTGATATCTCGTGTGCAAGAATCCTGATGCTTGGGATTAACTTTGTGCCTTGGATTAACTTGAGGTTTTAGAGTGTCGAGGCATATATATATTTGAGGTTTCTGGGTGTCGAGTTTATAATCTTTAAGTTTGAACATGTCTAATGATATAATAACTTCAAGACACTGAGGTGAGAATAGCATTAAATATAATACTTGAAGTTGTAGATTTTCAAGTTAAATTATAACGGAAAAATTCTATTATACCTTCTATGATGTCACATAATTTTCTTAGCCAGGGTAGAATGGATAGAAAATTGTACAACACATTCAAAGTATTTCTTAATTTAATAGTACCAGCCTGGTCTCCTGTCCTTACCTAACCTTACCTAACCTAACCTAATCTAACCTAACCTAACGATCTTGTCTAGCCTCTTACCCTAACCTAACCTGGCCATAAAATGTATGATACCTCAGGAAGCCACTTAACCGATCGAGTCCGATGCATGGAAAACGTAGGTATTTGTAATTCGTTACTGTTTATCGTAGGTTTAAATTGAAACGTTGGTTATTATATCGTACAAAGAACGCCCTATTATTGGAGTGAATGGATTACAGGTTCACATGCTCCTTCCTACTTGGTAATTGTATTAATGAAGTTCAAATGCATAAAATCCTTATGGATATGGGTGGATAAAGTTCACGCGGGTATAGATGGATAAAATCCTTACGAAAACGGATGGATAAAGTCCACGCGGATATAGATGGATAATGTCCTTTGGGCTATGAGGTGGATCTGCATATCTCTCTCTCTCTCTCTCTCTCTCTCTCTCTCTCTCTCTCTCTCTCTCTCTCTCTCTCTCTCTGCCATCTCTGGCTGTTGACTGTTGATATTGACTGGAATATCTGAGAATGTTGGCGGTAGTGAAGAGCAAGCAAATTAGCGCCGGGAGCTCAGACGCCTCCCACAACCACTACTACTCCCTGCAAGGCCTTCACCACCACTACCAGCTCTCTCACCAGTACCACAACCAGGTCCCACACCACCACTACTACCAACAGTGTTCTCGCAAGGACCAGCTCCGCAATCATAACTCCCACCAGGAAGGGAAGGTATATTTCCTGGGGAAACTCCGCTAGATGCGTGTGGGGAGTTCAACAAGAAGTTTCAATATATTTGCAAAGCAGAACCAGTTTTCAAACCCCCTGATGAGAGACAATAGGTGGCAGGAACCACCATAAGATGATATAGTAGCCTCTGAAGAGGTGGTAAGATGTCGTCTGGGGGAACTAGACGCCACAAAAGCAACAGAGTCAGCGTTAGCTGGTGAAGACATTAATCAAGATGAGAATAACGAAGCACTCTGGAGAGAATAGGACTAAGTCATGCCTGACAAACTTGACAAGAGTTCTGTGATAAGGTCTCAACAAATATGAGAAGAAAAATCATTGATACCTGGTCTATCTTGCACCTGCTGTACATGGTAGAGAGATAAACTGGGAGAATCTGGAGAAAACACCGAATTGAGTGTAGAAGTACCCGAAGAAGAGAACAGAATGGGTCACAGCGAGGTGGTGTCGATGTGTGGGGGATGCGACAAAAACGTTTTTTGGGGGCCCGAAAAAATTTGGGGCCCCCGCGAATGTTCCTAAATCATCACTGTTCCTAATTTAGGTGGACATACCCGAGGGAGTTAGTGTCAACGAGCATGTTTCCGAGCAAGAGGGAGTGAGCATGTTTTCACATGATGCAAAACTAATAAGGAACGTCCACACACATGAGGTTTGCAGAGGAATACTTTGACCGGCTCTAGAGGTTTTCAGACAAATGGCTCCTAAAGTTAAAAGCCAATAAGTGTAAGGTGATAGAGATGGGAAATGGAGGTAGGAGGCTAGAAGGAATATACAGTTCTAAATTACAGAAATTGGAGAGTGAAAATAACTTGGTGGTGGGCATATTTCCAACACTAGCGACAGAGGCACAAATAAACATGGGTAATAAAATCAGAAAGCTGGCAAACATTAGAATGCCTTTAAAAAAAAACTAAATTAAGACTCCTTCAAAATTCACCCAACCTATGTTAGACCAATACAGGTATATGCAACACCGATCTGGAATGCGCACTCCCAAGAGGCACACCGATTTGAAATAGTGTAGAGTTGTACAA
>NC_091179.1:12532869-12562869 GCF_040958095.1 Procambarus clarkii
GTATACTGTGTAATAAAAGACACATATGATCCATGTGTCCTGACCAGCTCCGACTCACGCCTTAAGTAGCCATCTTAATGCTTATCACATTACCGTGACGTATCAATGACAAAATCAGTTATGACCTATGAAGAGGATTCGATGCGTGAAACCAAGTGTGCGGGGGTTCGAATCCCCCGCGATTCTGGCTCCTGCTGATATTTTGTTTCTTCTTTATGCTTAACTATGCTGAGAGGGTGAGACCAGATACAGTCACAACCGTGATGCTAATTGAGATCAGGGACGCCACCTTTGATCTGATTGGTAAGCTGTAGGGTGTTAGACGTGTCTCTGATGCCATCTGGGTGATGCTCAGCCGTCTGTGAGACACGCAGATTTCTTCTCCTGTTTAGTTGCAGCATCTTTAACGTGCTTAGTTACAGCATCAATAATATATATATATATATATATGCAAACAAGCCTGAATGGTCCCCAGGACTATATACAACTGAAAACTCACACCCCAGAAGTGACTCGAACCCATACTCCCACAACTGGTATGTACAGGGACGCCTTAATCCGCTTGACCATCACGACCGGACATAAGGAAGTGATAGCCGAGGCTATATGAACCACTTCCCCGCCGGCACTCGGATGGTAATCTTGGGCATAGCATTTTATCAAATCACCTCATTCTTTGGGGCACACGTGAGGAACACAAATGCAAACAAGCCTGAATGGTCCCCAGGACTATATACAACTGAAAACTCACACCCCAGAAGTGACTCGAACCCATACTCCCACAACTGGTATGTACAGGGACGCCTTAATCCGCTTGACCATCACGACCGGACATAAGGAAGTGATAGCCGAGGCTATATGAACCACTTCCCCGCCGGCACTCGGATGGTAATCTTGGGCATAGCATTTTATCAAATCACCTCATTCTTTGGGGCACACGTGAGGAACACAAATGCAAACAAGCCTTAAAGTGATATATATATATATATATATATATATATATATATATATATATATATATATATATATATATATATATATAATATAGCATCTTCGTCGCAATAATAGTTAACAATAAGAGTAAAAATTATAATAGCAAATAATATTAATAAAAATAATAATAATAATGATAATAATTGTTAATATTATAAACAATAATTAGAAAAATTAACATATTATTAAATTCGCGTTTTAAGTAGTAAAATGAACAACAGTGATATGAATACATATTCCTGAACCTTATTAACTATAATTCTAACACTTAGTAAGTGCAATCCTGGTCCTTAGGGATTGTAATCCCTCATCACCACTTAAAAACTTTAATCCTCTTCACCACTTAAAAACTTTAATCCTCCTCACCACTTAAAAACTTTAATCCTTCTCACCACTTAAAAACTTTAATCCTCCTCACCACTTAAAAACTTTAATCCTTCTCACCACTTAAAAAACTTTATTCGTCATCACCACTTAAAAAGTTTAATCCTCCTCACCACTGAGAAACTAATCCTCATCACCACTTCCAAAACAACACAAATTTACTCTGTACCCGATTAAGACCGAAGATTAAATTGATTTCCTCTTTAGGAGAAATTTATTCTGATGAGCAAATGACCCTCCCCCCCCATCTACTTTACCCCCATCTACTCTACCCCCATCCACTCTAGCTCCATTCTCACACCCCCTCACCCCCACCCCATTGTTGTTTTTAAGATTCGCTACTTGGAACCAAAAGTTCCTAGTAGCACGGACTATGGTGATCCCGTTGTGGACTTATCTTGCACAGGAGCGGGGCTGTAACTGTGAAACCCCCACCCCCAACCTTCCCGGTCTTATATAGGGTTGAGGAAAGGTAAGATGAGGCCGGGGGAGGGGAGGGGAAGGGTTTGTGTATGTGTGAAAGTGTTGAGAATACTTTTTATTTTCCCCGGGAAGAAAGTGCTGCATGGGGGGGTTTATTTTTTGCAAGAGAGTGCTATACGGTGCGCCTAATACGGTGTTTATTCTGGGGAAGAAAAGGCTGCGGTTTAGGAAGAAAAGGAAGTTTTAGTTTAGTTTTAGTTTTAAAAAGAACGATGGTTTATTCGGGCTGGAAAAATGCTACTTAGTAATTATTATTTTTTTTTGGGGAGGCGGGGGGGGTAAGGTTACAAAGGGGTATAATTCTGGGAAGAAAATGGCCTGCTAAAAGATTTATTCTTGAGATATTCAGGAAAAAAAGTTGATTTATAGTTTTATTCTTATAAGAAAGTGCTGCTTTAAGCTTTTTCTGAAGGGAAAAAAGTGACGCGAGGGGTATTTTTCGGGGAAGAAAGTGTTGCTGTTTTCCTTTGCTATTCTCAATATATTTCATACGACTCACGAGAGAGAGAGAGAGAGAGAGAGAGAGAGAGAGAGAGAGAGAGAGAGAGAGAGGGGGGGGAATTGTCAGGGGGGAAAGCGCCAAGCCAATTCGACTATTTAGCACTTGGAAGGGGTCAGGATAAGAATTTGGGATGGGACGGGGGAAAGGAATGATGCCCACCAACTTGGACGGTCGGGGATTGAACGCTGACCTGCATGAAGCGAGACCGTTACTACCGAATAGAGGTTCAGGGTCATATTGTTATGATGAGCGTAAACGTTCTGGAAATACACACCTGGACCCAAATATATTGATAGCCAGAAGACGACTGTAACAACTCAAGACGCTTAGCCAACAGCAGCAATATTCCCTTCCCATATGCTTCCCTGCCTCTCCATCAGCGCGATCATTATTTTCCTCTCCTGAGCTGCATCATCTGGATCATACTCTCGCAGATAGTTTGATGATTAATCAAGTCAGCTTCACCCTGTACCTAATATGACTCCAGCTTCACCCCTTCGTCTTCTACGTAATATGGCTCCATTTCACCCTTTCACCCTGTGCCTCACATTAACTTTACTTAATAAAACCGCTTCGTTATAAAGTAACCTGTCACCCTAAAATGTTATAAACCACAATATAATATTTTTCTTTGTAGCTGTTGGTCGAAGGTACAAAATGGAATGCTATTCCCCTCAAAAATATGAAAACCTTTTGTTCTGTTATTTTCGTAAAGAGCAGAGGAAAGAAGGAAACAACTACATTTTTTGTATATATATATATATATATATATATATATATATATATATATATATATATATATATATATATATATATATATATATATATATATATATATATATACTAGGCCTAGTGTAGTACACATATGTAGCGACTCACGTATTCGCTGACATATATTTTCATATGGGCATATATTAGGATTAAGATTGCTTATTTTGGTATTGAACAGAGTTAAGTTAGATTATATATATGTATATATATATATATATATATATATATATATATATATATATATATATATATATATATATATATATATATATATATATATATATATGCGAACAAGCCTGAATGGTCCCCAGGACAATATGCAACTGAAAACTCACACCCCAGAAGTGACTCGAACCCATACTCCCAGGAGCAACACAACTGGTATGTACAAGACGCCTTAATCCACTTGACCATCACGACCGGACAAAATGAGGTGATAGCCGAGGCTATTTGAACCACCCCACCGCCGGCACTCGGATAGTAATCTTGGGCATAGCATTTTACCAAATCACCTCATTCTTTGGAGCACACGTGAGGAACACAAATGCGAACAAGCCTGAATGGTCCCCAGGACAATATGCAACTGAAAACTCACACCCCAGAAGTGTGAGTCGTGATGTTCAAGTGGATTAAGGCGTCTTGTACATACCAGTTGCGTTGCTCCTGGGAGTATGGGTTCGAGTCACTTCTGGGGTGTGAGTTTTCAGTTGCATATTGTCCTGGGGACCATTCAGGCTTGTTCGCATTTGTGTTCCTCACGTGTGCCCCAAAGAATGAGGTGATTTGGTAAAATGCTATGCCCAAGATTACTATCCGAGTGCCGGCGGTGGGGTGGTTCAAATAGCCTCGGCTATCACCTCATTTTGTCCGGTCGTGATGGTCAAGTTGATTAAGGCGTCTTGTACATACCAGTTGCATTGCTCCTGGGAGTATGGGTTCGAGTCACTTCTGGGGTGTGAGTTTTCAGTTATATATATATATATATATATATATATATATATATATATATATATATATATATATATATAGGGGGGTACCACCACTGGTGCAATTATAGGGACCCACAGCCTCAGAGAAGGGAACACAGAGCATTCAGGGAAAAACTTGCCATTTAACTCTGAATACGAAAGAGTGGTCGCTTCTCCTACCACCCCCCCCCCTTTTTTTTTTATTAAGGTGTACACTTTATTATGCAGTTACAGTTATACAGTTACATATCTGATTTTATACAAAAAATTTAAATTAAGAGGACACAAGAAAAAGTTCGCTTCCTAGAGGCTGTAGATTTCCTCGAACTCCTCCGACGCCGGGCAGGAACCGAGGATGCAGCGGGCATTCCCCCTCTGGATCGCGACACTGAAAGAGAAAACTTGCTGCTCTAGGGTCTCTTGTGGTGTCAATGAGCTTGGAACCAAGATCCTTAAGAAACCTTCTTGCACTCTCTCCCCATGGGCCTAGGGTCTCAGACCCTATTGGAACGAAGTTGTACCGATGATCTAATTGCCTGTACTTGACTGACATTTGTTTTTCTCTGTGTGTCGGCTCCTCCTGTGTATATATATATATATATATATATATATATATATATATATATATATATATATATATATATATATATATATATATATATATATATATACTGCACCACTTTTGGGGGATTTAATTTTTTTTTGCAAAACAATTGGAGTATTCCAAAACGCTAACTTTTGGAAAGTACAACAGTTCTTTTATGTACGTTGGGCCAAATAGTCGCTATAGGTACCAACATTTTGGGGAGGCCAGGTTGTAATAGAGACAACGGCAGATTTTCAAATAAGTTGCATTGCCAAAACTGGTCTTAGGTTGTGAATACATTTGGGAACACACATCATTATAGATACGTTATATCCAGACTAGTTAGTGTGTGAGAGAGAGAGAGAGAGAGAGAGAGAGAGAGAGAGAGAGAGAGAGAGAGAGAGAGAGAGAGAGAGAGAGAGAGAGAGAGAGAGAGAGAGAGAGAGAGAATTAAAAAAGTTTCATTTGGGGAGTTCAGTGAAGCGTGGCCAACCCCCCCCTCCCCCATGGCATCACGTCTCCTCCCCCCCCCCTCCCCCATGGCATCACGTCTCCTCCCCCCCCCCCCTCCCCCTCACTTCACTTGAGGTGAGAAAAGAGATAGTGAGAAATACAAAAAAAAAAGAGACGAAAGACTGTGAGATGGAAGGGGGAAGAAATCAAGCCCAGCAGGAGAATAGCAGATAGAAGGGATCGAAGACTGAAAATTAGAGAAGGGACGGAGGAGGAACAGAAGCATGCATGGCAGGGAGGATGAAGCAAGGCAGACAAGAGAACAGAGGAATATGTAAGCGGAATAGGGGGAATGAAGAGAAGAGGGGATGAAATAGCGGAAAAAAAAAACAAATGAAAGACAGGGTAGTGGCGAAAGATAGATTACAGTTGATTGGAGGAGGTTATCTTGAGAGGTTATCTTGAGATGATTTCGGGGCATAGCGTCCCCGAGGCCCGGTCCTCATCTAGGGTTCCTTTTTGTTACACCCCCCCCCCCCCCTGGAAGCTGCCTATATCCGCTGTCAAACTCCCAGGTACCTATATACTGCTAGGTGAACAGGGGCATCAGAGTGATTGAAACTCTGCCCATTTGTTTCCGCCTCCACCGGGGATCGAACCCGGAACCTCAGGACTATGAATCCCGAGCGCTGTCCACTCAGCTGTCAGGCCCCTGTCAGGGGATAAGAGGGTTCACGCCAGGATAGAGTTGAGAGAGAGAGAGAGAGAAAGAGAGACAGGCAGAGAGAGAGAGAGAGAGAGAGAGAGAGAGAGAGAGAGAGAGAGAGAGAGAGAGAGAGAGAGAGAGAGAGAAAACGAATGTAGATGAAAGAAGAGAGACGAAGGAGAGAGAAGAGAGGTTCCTGGGATTATCTGGAAGAGTTTCATGCATCAGAGGCCGGGGCCGCCCTGGCACCATCGATCAAGAACTAATATAAAAAAAGAGTAATCGGTGAGGGAGACAGCTTCGACCTAGTTAAAGATGTGTGTGTCAGGGGGTAGGAGGGGGGGGGGGCGTTGATGTGGGAGGGGTGTGTAGGTGAGGGAGACAGGGGGGGGGGGTGAGGGTGTACATGTGGGAGGGAGGGGGGGGGGGTGTAGGGGAGGACAGGGGTGTAAACAAATTAACGAGGTACTCACCTAGTTGTGCTTGCAGGGGTTGAGCTTTGGCTCTTTGGCCCCGCCTCACAACTGTCAGTCAACTGATGTACAGGTTCCTGAGCCTATTGGGCTCTATCATATCTACACTTGAAACTGTGTATGGAGTCAGCCTCCACCACATTACTTCCTAATACATTCCACTTGTAAACTATTATGACAATATAAAAGTTCTTTCTAATATCTCTGTGGCTTATTTGGGCACTCAATTTCTACCTGTATCCCCTAATTCGTGTGCCCCTTGTGTTAAATAGCCTATCTTTATCTACCCTATCAATTCCTCTGAGAATCTTGTATGTGGTGATCATGTCCCCCTTCATCCTATATGTGTGCATTGTGTGTGTGTTTTATGAGGGAGTACATAAGGATGACATGGAGGGAAAAGGGTGCTAACCTATCCACGCTTCACAGGGCGCATCAGTTCATGTAATGGCTAACTTCTCTCGTATTTCCTCTCTTAACTTAGTTTGGAAACTTGTGTATTGAGTTTTATTTTAACAACATCTCCTCCCTTCCTAGCTTCACTTGTTGTTGCCTTTTATGTTCAAGTTCTTCCTGACATATATATATATTTGTCTCCCCCTGTGCTTCAAGATTTCCATTCATGTCCTTTTACTGTTTCTCACTCTCAATAATAGTTGCTTTTATTTCTCTGTTGGTTCTGTTTGGTATGTATAGACTTTTGTACACTTTTGCTATATTCGTTATCGTTCCTTTCTCCCTGAGTGTGACGGGAGCAAATTTCATGAACCTCATTCCCATTTTCTCATTTTCCTCAATTTTCTTTGGCTTATTTGAGACATTTTCATGTTTCATTTGGCACTGCTGTATACTCAAGCTTGGACTTGCGTAAGTATACAGCGTTCTGAATTATATTTTGTCAAGGCTTTTGAAGGCTATGCAGACATTTGCCGGTCCTGCATATATCGCTGACTATATTCTGTGCTATATTTCTTTAACATCAGAATAGGATTTTGTTTACAATCAGATTTTGTCACCTCTGATTTGGGAAAATCTTCTTAACTCTGTAGAGCTTCGAGGAAATTTTCGATTATTTTTTTTTTCCTCTTAATTTTTTTTTTCAATTTAGGATTCAGTAGCTATATTTTAGACTATATTCTTCTAGATCCTCTTTATTCTTTAGTCTTTTAGTCTTATTCTAATCTTTTAGGCTAGAACTTTCTGTTCTCTGGTCAGACCTGTTTTGGTTATCTCGCGTCGTACTCAATCAGGGATGTGGATGAGTATTTGTTATCTTCTGGTGGAATATAAAAAAATAGGATAGGCCCAGGTCCTGATCTTACATTCTCCCCTCGCACTGTCGCATTCTGAATCCTATCCAGAAGGTATTCCCTTACCCATCGCCTTTTTATTTAATACAACTTACGTTTCAGTCTTATATATGACTCCCCTGTCCCCAAGACCATTCCGAAAACTTTCTGACAGCTCAAGACAACGCAATTTTCTCCCTTCTGTCTCCCCCGTGTTGTCTTGCTATAATTTGGCCATAAAACTAGCAATTTTGTGAAACTTTAGTTACTTTAGCTCGGAGATTCAGTGACAAAGTTCCGATTTTTCTAAACGTTCCTTCAGACTTCTTCTGATTAGCGAGCATAATACCTCATACAAGCTATACTCTTTTTCGCTGACATCAATCTGTAGTTCAGTGGCTCTATTTCTTTATCTTATTTCATATATTTAGAGGTTTCCGGATCTTTTATGTCTTGGATATTCGCTGGTTTCTAGCGAAGAGTTTTGAAATTTTGTGACAAGAGGTTTACAAATGGCTGTATATTCTTGTATTTCCTCAGAATGTACGTTAGAAGTTTTGGCTGAATCTACATAATTTGTTTTCTGTATCAAGTTATTATAATTCTTGCCTTCTATTATATATGCACTGATTGTCTATTGGATCTATAGGAACCGTTCAGTTCCAGTTCCCATTTTCATTACCTTTCATTGATCTGGGATGACGTCGAACAGGAAGAAACAAAACATTATTGCTTTGTAGGTTATCTCCAGGTTCTCAAGAGACTTCTTTCTTCTGTCTTAGATTACAGAAATTAACGTTTGTAATTCCTGTTGTCTGAGACAGTGTCCTAGCCCTGGAAACACAAACCGTAACTGTCTCTATTTTCCGCTTGTTACAACTTGTAATAAAGTTGTTACATCTTGGCTTAACGTGCTTATGACGTATTAGAACATTGTTACAACTTGCTATATTGGTTGTTATAACTGGTTAGGAGGTGTTAAAACTTGTTCGATCGTTGTACCAACGTCGTAGTTTCGGTGTGTGTGTTTAGCGGCACTCGGGCTTATCGAGGACCCCCAGGAGCTTGTACCCCAGGAGCTTGTACCCCAAAAGCTTGTACCCTGAAGCTTGTACCCTGAAGCTTGTACCCCAGAAGCTTGTACCCTGAAGCTTGTATCCTGAAGATTGTACCCCAGCCCTCCTTGGGGCCAGCAACTGATATTTCCCCAGGAAACAATCCCCACAGCAGCTGCCTAACTAGCGGGGCGGGACCTATTTCATCGCTAGGTGATCAGAGGCATCAGGTGAAAGGAGACGTACCCAGCATTGTTATGCTGGGGGATTCCACCCGGATTCTTCCATTGCGAGAAGTGCGAGAACGTACTTCTCGGCCTGCTAGGCAAGGCCCGATTTGCCTAATAGGCCGAGTGATTTTCTTTATTTTCAATAAATTGTTTCCAATTAGTTTATTTGAATTATTATTATTATATTATATTAAGAACATAAATTACTGACGTAGTTGTGTTAGTTTAGGTTAGGTTAAGATAGGTTAGGTTAGGTTAGGTTAGGTTAGGTTAGGTTAGGTTAGGTAGGGTTGGTTAGGTTCGGTCATATATCTTCGTTAGTTTTAACTCAAATTAAAAAAAAAAACTTATACATAATGAAATGGGCAGATTTATAATTTCATAAGATATTTTTTAAATATGTTAATTCAGGAAAACTTGACTTATTAGGCAAATTGGGCCTTGCATAGTAGACCGAGTACGACGTTCTGGCTACTAGGTACAACATATATATACATTATATATATATAATATGTATAGACCTAGGTTTCTGGGACCTGTTGGGTCCCAGAAACCTAACCTAACCAAACCTAACCTAACCGGATGGGTCCCAGAAACCTAACCTAACCTAACCTAACCGGATGGGTCCCAGAAACCTAACCTAACCTAACCTAACCTAACCGGATGGGTCCGAGAAACCTAACCTAACCAAACCTAACCTAACCGGATGGGTCCCAGAAACCTAACCTAACCGGATGGGTCCCAGAAACCTAACCTAACCTAACCTAACCGGATGGGTCCCAGAAACAATCCTTGCAGAAACCTGATTATCTCTTTTCCTAATAATCTACTTTTCTGTTGAGTTTCCTTATCTTCTGTTCGAGGCATGTTTCCTCTTCATCCAAAGCAGAATAGTCTTTCCGTGACTCCTTTGGATTAAAGCTCCGTATTGCAGCCTTTTGTTACAGCTTGGCCTTGCACTTTCGCGTTGCAAAGCTTTGTGTTGCTGCGTCGTGTTGTTGTATTGACAGATCAAAACTGTCGAAAGTTGTTATTGAATGCCAAGCGTTGTATGTCTAAAACCTGTCAGTTGGAGCCCAATTACGTGAGCTGTAGTCAGTTTGCCCTGAAGTCCAGCTCACAACTCTGTTGCCTCCCTCCACGTCCTTCTCTTCTTGTTGCTCGCTAATTAACTTGTTGACCCAATTACAGTTGAGTGCTCACAAGCTTGTACACCAGGAGCCTCTACCACGCACCTTGTTTCCCCGGAGTGTGTACCCAGGAGCTTGTACTCCCTTCCCCCTTTTAAACTAATACATACAATACACCCTCGATCCCCACCTCACGCCACGTCACTATTCAACTCCCTCCCCAAATAACTTCAGCCTCTTGTTCCATCATTCAATTGCTTCTCCCAGTCAATTCAAGCTCCTACCCCTTCATTCAACTCCCAATCAACCACACCCAGTTCTACCCCCATTCATCCCTCCTACCTAACCCAACCTTAAACCAGATCTGCTCCCCAATTCCACAATCTCCATGCAGATTCCCCTCGATCCAAACCCTATGCTTCCTGCCCTTATGCTTCTTCCTCTCGTCATCCCATTTTCCATCCTACAGCAAAAACAAAAATAAATAAAACGAAGTAACACGATTAACCTTTCAACAAATTGTGAACACTGATGGAAGAGAGAGAGAGAGAGAGAGAGAGAGAGAGAGAGAGAGAGAGAGAGAGAGAGAGAGAGAGAGAGAGAGAGAGAGGGGCCAGATGAAACTGTCCCAAGATAGGCACCCATATTAGCTTTGAGCGGCTTGACGCTCCATATCGCCTGTCGCCAGGCGCTCGGAGAAAGATTAAGAAATAAATAAAGCCTGCTCAATCACTCGTGACAATTGTAAGTTATTATAGAGGGGAGACGAGATGAGGGGAGAGGATGAAGGGGGAGATGGTTGACGGGCTGGGAGAGGGAAAATTGAGAAGAAAGTAAGGGTAAAGAGAAAAGAGTGAATAGCTAGGTTAGGGAGAGGACTCAAAAGGAGGAGGAGGAGGGTGCAAAAAGGGATGAGAAATAGGTACGACAAGAGGGGGGCGGGGTGGATACGAGAGATGTGAGACATAAAGGGGGTGGATGCAGAAGAGAGCGGGAAGCCCCTGGATGTGGGTGCGCGTATGCATGTGGATGCACAGTACTTGGGGTTAGTGTGAATGTGGATGAGAGCGACTGGATATAGGTGAGGAAGACTGGATATGGACGAGGAAGACTGGATATGGATGAGGACGGCTGGATATGGACGAGGAAGACTGGATATGGGCCTGGAAGAGTGGATGTGAGTGTAGACTTGGGCGAAGAAGAGGGAGAGTGTAGAGGTGAATGAGGGAGAGGGAGATGAGTAGGGGAGAGTGAGATGAGTGAGAGTAAGAAAGAGTGAGATCAGTAAGAGAGAGTAAGATGTGTGAGAGGGTGAGGGAGATGAGTAAGAGTAAGCTAGGCTAGCTCAGGTTCCTGGTTGGCTATTAAAGCTACTCCACTTATGGAAGGTCACTTAGCTGATCAAAAACCTATCCTATTACACAAGATAAACAACTTAAAAAAAAAAAATACATATATATATATAGCCTGGGCGCCTCAGGGAGGGGGAGGAAGGGGGGAAGAAGTGGGGGTGTAGGGGGAATGGGGGTTGTGTGGGGGGAGGGGGGGAGTGGGGGGGGGGGGTTGGAGGAATGGGGGTTGTGTGGGGGGGGTGGGGGTCGTTATTCAGTCTACCACAAGAGCTGAACAACCAGCAAGAATATTTGATATCTGGACATAGGGCAAGAATAAAGTATGGTCGCAGTATGAGTGTATATATACAGAGAATGGCGATACACCTGTGTGTATATATATATATATATATATATATATATATATATATATATATATACATGCGTGCGACAGACATAAGTTGTAGAGAAGTATTTAAGTTACATTCGAGATAGCAAAAAATGCATGAAAATAAACAAAAGAAATATATAAAAAGTACAAATAAAGTAAACAAAAGTACAAATAGTAAACAAAATATATACCTAGAATTATATACCACAGTAAACAAAATATATAGCGAGAATTACGAATATTAAATACAAGTAAATGATGTACTTTTTAATATTACTGCTATAAAATATTGCATTTTTTTCAGAGCATTTGTTTACACTTGCCAAAAATCCATTAAAGTTCAGAAGTGCATTTACTCAGAACCCAAAATAAAGAAAATGGCTTCAATCTGCTGCCAGAAATGTCTCCTGCAATCTCGTTTTCTTTTTGGTCTTCAGTAAGCCAGAGAAAATGCGTAAATGATGAGAAAATAATGTTGCAGCATTGCCTGGGTCTGTGTGTGTGTGTGTGTGTGTGTGTGTGTGTGTGTGTGTGTGTGTGTGTGTGTGCGTGTGCGTGTGCGTGTGTGTGTGTGTGTGCGTGTGTTTCAGCGTCCGGCCTAACGTCTGACTCGCCAATGTGCAGCACTGGTATTTTTGTAACCCATTGGCAATACTGTCACCCCCATTTACACAAATTCACTCCATTTCCATCCCATTTACCTTTCCTCCCTTCTTCTACCCCATCATTCTGCCCATCTCTCTCTCTCTCTCTCTCTCTCTCTCTCTCTCTCTCTCTCTCTCTCTCTCTCTCTCTCTCTCTCTCTCTCTCTCTCTCTCTCTCTCTCTCTCTCTCTACTTCCCATGTCAAGCCACCTCGCTCCTGTACCCTTCCTTAACCATCTCCTCCTCACCTCATCACCAACCACATTCCCTCAGAGGAAACACAAATAGCATTCCAATGTAGGAAAGAGATATAAAACTTCCACCACATTTCAGTTCGTTGAAAGATCTTTGACCTTCACGAGTGAACTGCTACGTGCGAGGTCTCTGACTGTCGTGATTGGCTGTAGAGAGAGGGAGAGAGGAGAGAGAGAGAGAGAGAGAGAGAGAGAGAGAGAGAGAGAGAGAGAGAGAGAGAGAGAGAGAGAGAGAGGTGATAGGGGGAAAAAGGGAAGAGGAGTAATTTCCCTATATTTCAACGCGATGAGGGATATTAGTAAGGCACTTCTTGTCGGTGATAATGACAGGAATTTCAATGTATTATTATACGAGAAGGGAAAAAATGTCCTCACTATTTGTGTCTGTGGGGGATGGGAATAAGGCAATTCTTTCCAGTGAACACAGGGGTGGGGGTGATTGGAATATGATATTTTCATGATAAAATGGGGGAAATGGTGGGTATTTCCGGGTAAAATAGGAGAGGCAGTGGAGTTAGAAATTAACTCCCAATGGTATATACCCCTGAAACGATCGGGGTGAAGTAACATATTCCCAACGTTTAGAGACTTAATTTATTTTTGTATTATGAAGATGGGAATAGTTGTATGGTACTTTGTGTCGACGGGAATGGGGGATTTTTCTTTATATAACGTGAATGAGAAGTGAATTAGTAATAATGGGTTGCCGCTGATGATGGGCGTCAGTCCCCCTTGTGTTAAACGATGATGGGGCTGAACGCAGCCTTCCTGGACCCTCTAACTCTATAGGATGAGAGGGAGAAAAGGGACAGAACTCTCTTGTAAATGGCATGGAGAGGATTGAACCCCATTGTGAGAAGGACATAGAGAGCTGAATCCTCTTGGGAGCCGTATAGAGAGGAATGAACCATCTTGTGAGAGGACTAGAGGGCACTGAGCCATCTTAGGACAGGGATAAAAAGATTGAACACTCTTTTGAGAGGGATAGAGACGGTTGAACCCTCTTATGAGAGGAATAAAGACGATAGAACCTTCTTGTGAGAGGGATAAAGAGGAGCGAGCCAACTCATTCCCCCCACAAATTTCACCTAATATCAAAATTTTCTGATTTTGCAGTGGAAAACGGTAAAATAAAACTTCGCAACTTCAATTATGGATTCGAAAAGGATGATCGTATCGTAAATGTCCCCAGTGTTAGTGGCTTGAGGGGAAGGGACGAAGGGGGCGAGGAAGGGGAGAAGAAGATGCCTTAGCAAGGGGCCATAAGGTACCTAAGGGAGATAGGGACATATTGTACGGAATATTTACGTTAAAAGGTTTCCCTAATGCCGAAAAGTGAATTTCAGTTTTTCTTAGAGAGAGAGAGAGAGAGAGAAAAGCATAGACGAAGGCGGTTTAAGAATTATATTATTATTTTTTCGGTGAGGGAGAGGGAGGGGGGACATTTTATGTGTGAAATTAACATAAACTAATTAAGAGTTATGTGAAGATGGTTAGGTTAGGTTAGGGTTGATTTGCTTTAACGTAGAAGGCTGAGTCTTCTCAGGCCTTAACCATTCCCCACTCCCCCGTCCCCTTGTTCTCCCCACCATCTCCCACTCCACTGTCCCCTCGTCCTCCCTGCCATTTCCACCTCCTCCGTCCCTTCGTCCTCCCCACTATTCCCCAATCCCCTGTCCCTTTGTCCTACCCAATATTCTTCATTCCCCTGTCCCCACGTCCCTACCATCCCCTCGTCCTCTCCCCCTCATTACCCCCTCCCCTGTCCCCTTGATCTCCCTCCATTCCCCACTCCCGTCCCCTCGTCCTCCCCACCATTCCCCATTCCCTCGTCTGATGCATTCCCAAATGATCTGATGTTCCTATCACTGAAATATAAGAAAAACACTTAAAAACGAAATGAAAAAATGAAAAAAACTATACTCACTAAGTGAACGTTATGGTAAACAACACAGCTCAATTCCAACGCAATGTCACACAAAATAATTAGATCAATATGAAAATAAATCGAAATCAATGGAAATTCAAATTATCAATGAAATGTGAAACATTGAAATGGAATTAAAACATATTTAGTATAGCGTGTGTTGCTATTACGTGCAACTGATGGAGCTTTTTTTAAAAAATGCATGTTTTTACCTGTCTCAAGTGTGGCATCTATACTTATACTCACGAAATGAACGGTATGGTGAACAACACAGTTCAATTTCAACGCAATGTCAAACTAAATAATTACATCAAAATGAAAATAAATCAAAATCTATGAAAATTCAATTTGTCAAAGCAATCGGAAACATTGAAATGGAATCGTAACATATTAAGTATAGCGTGTGTTGCTCTTACCTGCAACAGATTGCGCTGTTTTTCAAAAAGAATGTTTTTTACCCGTCACAGGTGTGGCATCTATATAGTAGGTATATGAAAACATGCACGTATTCGAATAGAACGTTGTGTCAAAATTTGAAAGCACTCTGTGAAAAATTTTTGGAGATTACAGCGTGTGTTGCTTTTATGTCCAACAGATGGCGTTATTTAAAAAAAACAAAAAAAACATGTTTTTCCTGTTACAGGTGAGGTATGTATATAGTAAGTATTTAAAAACACGCGCCTAATCGAATGCAACGTTTTGTCAACATTTCAAAGCTATCGTTAAAGAGGTTTCGAAAATTTCCCTCACATGAAAAATACATGAAAAACACAGTTTTCAAAAAAACGGTTTTTTTTCTCCTGTCATAGACTTGACCTCTAAATAGTATGTATTTAAAAACCTGCTCGGATGCGAATGGAACGTTGTGTGAAAATTTCAGAGCAATCAGTGAAGAACTTTCTGAGATTAGCGATTTTGAACAAACGAACATTTACATTTTTATTTATATGAATATATATATAATATATATAGGGACCCTCAAGCCTTGAAGAAGTGGATATGCAGCACCCATCGGAACCTGACACCCAAATATATATATATATATATATATATATATATATATATATATATATATATATATATATATATATATATATATATATATATATATATTTCTTTCTCCCACTCTGTTTCTTTTTTGTTTTTGTTTTCAATTGTCATTTATTCCACCCTTCTATTTTCCCTATTCGTTATCTCTGTCTTTCTTTCCATTTCCAGTCTCAACTCCACAACTGTTCTCTCTCTTTCCCCCTCTCCCTGCCAGTAAATATTTCTCAGTTGCTTTCTCCTTTCCCATATAGATAAAATCTCTCTCCTCCCTCCCGTTTCCTTTCCAATCCCACTAACTTTCCCTCGAATGCAGTAAATAACGAAGAAAACTAAATATAAAAACTATATACGTATAAAACATAGTTTTTTTAATTATCTTTCCTTACACTGCTGGTCTTCCCTTCACAATCTTGACTCACGCCAGCCACTAATTCTTGCGTCTCCGCCTCCCACAGCACCTGCTGGACCTCCTCAGGAAGTCTCGGTCCACCTGGTGAACCTCACCCACGCCTCCGTCACCTGGAGGCCACCTGACGCCGACCTTCAGCATGGCCTCATTACTGGATATCAGGTAAGGGAGTTGGCCCCCCACCCAGTTACCTCCGTCTGGTGAGTGTGTGAGTGTTGCGAACGCGTTTTATTTGTGTTTTGTCCCTTTTTGTCTCAAGGGTAGATATGTGTCTCAAGGGTAGACTTGTGTCTCAGGGGTAGATATGTGTCTCAAGGGTAGTTATGTGTCTCAGGGGTAGACATGTGTCTCAAGGGTTGACATGTGTTTCAAGGGTAGAGATGTGTCTCAAGGGTAGACATGTGTCTCAAGGGTTGACATGTGTCTCAAGGGTAGATATGTGTCTCAAGGGTAGACTTGTGTCTTAGGGGTAGACATGTGTCTCAAGGGTTGACATGTGTCTCAAGGGTAGACATGTGTCTCAAGGGTTGACATGTGTTTCAAGGGTAGACATGTGTCTCAAGGGGTAGATATGTGTCTCAAGGGTAGACATGTGTCTCAAGGGTAGACATGTGTCTCAAGGGTCGATATGTGTCTCAAGGGTAGACTTGTGTCTCAGGGGTAGACATGTGTCTCAAGGGTAGACATGTGTCACAAGGGTAGACAAATCTTAGAAACTGACAGGAAATCGACAGTATACCGTCCCAGCCTCCTGCAGAATTATTAAACATATTACCAGAGGGTTTGTGTGTGTGTGTGTGTGTGTGTGTGTGTGTGTGTGTGTGTGTGTGTGTGTGTGTGTGTGTGTGTGTGTGTGTGTGTGTGTTTTAGAGATAAATATATGTAGTAGATATGATAGAAGAACATCTGTCTGGAGTCAGTACATTAGACAACCGAGGGGTAGGTAGAAAGGCGGGACCCAAGAGCTAACAGCTCTATCCTGCAGGCACAAACAGTAAATATAAATAGCGAATGTCAGTTCATCATTCCTTCGAGGTTAATTCAAGATTCGTGATGCAAGATCTTTAACCTCAATGGGTGGGAGGGGGCAGGCGTGCCTGGAAAGAAGGAAAGGGAAGAGAAAGAGTAAAAGTGGGTTGGAACAGAGAGGGAGGAGGAAAAGGAATAAAGAGGGAGGCATGTAAGAACAGGATACCCCATGACTTGGGTGGGTAGGGCAGCCCGCATGGTCAGCTGCCCACCAATCTTGTTTAAACTGTCATCATTTAGACTGACTGGCTACCCCCTCTCCTTCCCTACTCTTCCCCCCTCCTTAGCCCCACCACCTGCTGCCAGGCCCCTCTATCCCCCTACATGGGACAATCTCCCTCCTTTCTTCCGCACCTGACAATCTCCCCCTTTCCTCCCTCACCTGCCAATCTATCCCATTCTCCCTCCCTCCTTCCCTCCCTCTCTCCTCACCCTGACACTCGCTCCCCTCTCCCTCCGTCCCTCACCCTCTCTCAAGTACCTCTAGCACCAATAACACCACCGTCACTGTAACCACAACCACCTACAACTACTTCCACTCCTACAACAAAAACTACTTCTTTTACTACTTCTACTAAAACTACTTAATCTACCATTGCAGGTAATATCAATACTACTACTTTGTTTTAGTATTAAGGCTACTCCTCGTCCTCCTAGTGCTCTTATTTCACGTGCTTCTGCTCCTCTACCTTCCTGTCCACCTCCTTCTCCTTCTCATCCTCTCCCTCATACCACCATATAACTCTCCAAAGACCTGCTGAACTGTACTTAAGAAAGAAACAATGGTTAGATCTGCTCGCTTGCTTTGTGTTGAGGGTTTTAACAATGCAGCTGCTCCTGCTCTCTTTCTCTCTCTCTCTCTCTCTCTCTCTCTCTCTCTCTCTCTCTCTCTCTCTCTCTCTCTCTCTCTCTCTCTCTCTCTCTCTCTCTCTCTCTCTCTCTCTCTCTCTTTCTCTCTCTAAGTCTTATACATTTAATTGTCTCCCTGCGCGCAAGGATGTTTGCCAAATATGTACTGAAAGGTCAAAGGCAGATGCTGTTGTGGATTCAAGTTACAGAGTCCATAAAAGGTAGGGACCCTCAGGGGCCCTCAGGGGTCCTCAGGGGTCCTTGGGGGCCCTTAGGGGGCCCCGCCAGTGATCTCGGTGATCTGGGCTGGCAAAGTATACGAGTTTTTGTTTGGCTATAATAGGGTTGAAAGAGCCCTCTGTCATGGACATATTTGAGCTGAAGGAACCCTTTGTTATGCAGCATGAAAGCTGAAGGAACCCCTTCTCACACACTGAGGCGCTGGAACAGGAAACTGGCCGCTCGTGGGTCTCTAGTTTTCCCAATGAGTTCCTCGCCCACCTCCTTTAAAAACTTAAGTGCACATTTACCCCAGGCGCCCAGAGTCTCAGAGCCTTTCGGCACGAACCTGTAACAACGTTCTAGGTCTCTGTACTTGTTGAATTTTTGGGTCTCCCTGAAGGTGGCCGCCCCACCTCCGTCCGCTGAGCTGTAAGGTAGATAGGTATGAGCCACTGTAGATGCACACGTGTAGTCCCACACGACCTGTTTACCTTCCCTCCATGGCTGCAGGGTGATTCCGTCTGGGCGTTTTTGGCTGTTGTCAGGTCTGCACAACTGAGGTTCCCTTTGTGCTGGACACCCAGCTGTAGCCAAACTTCTCTTGATGATGTCATTGACTGCTTCATGTCTGGCAATCATTTCTTGTGTCTTACGACAGATGAGACCATGGCTGCCGTATTGGTCTGCCCGTGCATGGCCACAAATAATCCGGTGTTCGGTGGAGATAGGGGCGGCAAGGCGCAGGGCAACTCAAATATTTAGGGCCCGATGGTCCAGGTGGGTGCCCAAGGTGGAATTAGGGACTGCCAACAGGAAGTCCCCAGTATGGAAGGGTTGCACAGCTAGGAGACTCGCTCTGTCCTTTCTCAGAAGCTGCCTCCAGCAATGCTTTGGTGATGTTCTCCACTATGGGGCTATCCCATTTGGCCTGTTTACCGTCGTTTGGAAAAGTTGGTCGGGTGTGTGAATTGACAAGAGTGTCCCACTGACCAGCTCCTTCCACAAATTTGGGATCACGAATCCCAATGAAGTTCCTTAGCTACTCTGGTAGTATTTCATTCACTAATTCACTTGTAGCACTGGTCGAGGATAAGAATGCCGGCAATGCTAACTATGTCGCCTTGCGAATACCAATACCCCCTAGTCTAACTGGGAGCGTTGCTTGGGTCCACTGGTCATCTTTCAGGGAGAGGTTTAACACTTTCATATTTACTGACTTAAGGAGTGAGTCATATTCCATTAATTTTTGGCTGTCGAAGGAAGGAGCACACCTGAGGAAATAGGTAAGTCTGGGCAAGGCCAGGCACCTTGTGAGAAGGTACAAAGCATCGTGAGCATCCAATGCCCCTATTCTTTCCTCCATCCTCCTCAGGTCGTTCAGCTTTTCTTCGAGGACTGCCTCAATGGCGTTCGAGCCCAGAGGTGCCCCCTAGCAGCACACTGTTGGTGGGAGCGATCACTGGGGCTCCTGGCAATAAGATTCGTACTGCATCTATGATTGGTTGGCTGGATGAGATGATTTCACACTTTGATGGGTTTAAGGGAAGACCTAGCTCCTCTCCCTTCGATTTCACTAGCTTAAGATCTCCTAGCTGGGATTCCTGTGTCCCTGCCAGAGTGCCATCGTCCAGGAACCAAATGTTGAATTCGCTGGACAACCTGCTTGTGACCTCTTTAGCTGCCCTGCAGAAAAGGAAAGGGGCAAGTGGGTCTCCCTGCTGGACACCTTCTGCGGAAACAACTTCGTGTTCCCCAAACAACAGTGTCCAGATATCCTTGGAGCTGGTCTGTATATATATAGATGCTCAGCCCATATATATATATATATATATATATATATATATATATATATATATATATATATATATATATATATATATATATATATATATATATATAAACGTATGTCTGTCTCTTTGCCTATCTTTCTGTCTATCTGTTTCAGTATCTGTCTTTCTCTGCCTGCCTATTTCTTTGTTACTTTGTTTATCTGTCCCTCTCTCTCCCCCTATCTTTGTTTCACTCAATATGGGTCTGTCTCCTTTATCTCCGTCTATCTGTGACTATATCTGTTTCTCTTTGTATGTATCTGTTTCTCTGTCTCTGTCACTCTTTCTCTTCATTCTGTTCTCCCATTCATTCTGCCACATTCACTTTCACCCTTTCACTAATAACTCATCTCCATTTCCCAGCATCTTCTACTCTCTCTCACTCTCTCTCTCTCTCTCTCTCTCTCTCTCTCTCTCTCTCTCTCTCTCTCTCTCTCTCTCTCTCTCTCTCTCTCTCTCTCTCTCTTTCTTTCTCTCTCTCTCTCTCTCTCTCTCTCTCTCTCTCTCTCTCTGAATGGGTCTCTCTCGTGTCTCTTCTCTCATCACTCTCCCTTACTCTACCACTCCTCTGTCTCATCAGTTTTGCTCTATCCCTAACCCTCTATCACCATACTTTAATTCTACTTATCTCCTCTCCTCTCCTCCTACCCCCACACCCCCCACTCCTCTCCATCAGCTTTCCATCTTCAGATCTCTCTCCCTCTACTCTTAGACCCCTTCCCCTCTCACACTGCATTACCGTGATTGCTCCTTCCTAAGTTTTCGCTTGCTTTCTTTCTCTGTTTCTCTGTGTTTCTCTCTCTCTCTCTCTCTCTCTCTCTCTCTCTCTCTCTCTCTCTCTCTCTCTCTCTCTCTCTCTCTCTCTCTCTGTTTGAACCATTTGCCTGCAAAAGCCCCTGTAAAGTCAGTTATAATTTTATATCTAAAACATCAGGTAATTGTAAGAACATACTGCAAATGTGAGTTATGCGTGCAAAAGACTAATCCCAAATGAGAGATGACGTTGCTGAAAATGTCCCTGGGTGAGTGAGGGAGCCCCTGGTTGACTGCCTTGAGTTGTTAGGGCCGTCCTCTGGCTGTCTTGGGAAGTTGGGCCAAGCAGAGGCCAAGGGAGAGGAGGCCTTGAGCTCGTTAGCCGCGGGGACGTTGATCCTCGGGACAAACTCGAGGTTCCGTAATGGTCAAGTGCTAACGTCATGCCTCCGGGATGGCTACAGTATATAGCCACGAAGGGTCGAAACTCACAGGTAAAGGGGCGTCGCCTGGTTCTCTACTCCCGATATAGAAGGCGAAGACATATGTGAAAGCAGATTGTATTTAGAAGATGCTCTCTCTCTCTCTCTCTCTCTCTCTCTCTCTCTCTCTCTCTCTCTCTCTCTCTCTCTCTCTCTCTCTCTCTCTCTCTCTCTCTCTCTCTTCCCCCCCTCACACGCACCACTAGACAGGGGTGTACCTCCCTGTATTAATCACCCAGTCCTCAACAGACACTGTCATCACACTATCTTTCAGGCAATGATTAATGCTGCAACTGACTGCAGCAGACCGGCCGAGTCGCCCACTATTGATTACCATGATGCTGCTCGCTGGGAACCAGACAATATATCCCTTTACGTATGTCTCATAGAATAATAATAACAATAATGAGAAAATCCTTTAGGGCTGTGAGGTGGATGCAAACCAATGACCGTGGCATTGCCAGTCGCGTTGATTCAACGTCACCGACGGGCCACTAAGTTATATATATCAGAAAACTCATCCTCATGAAGGATTCGAACCCAGACAGGTATAAGGCACTCGATACACCTTTGTATATCTAATACCTTGCCCACTGGCTAAACAGTCAGTGTGGTGTAGTGGGTAAGGTAGTAGACATGTGAAGGTGTATGGACCGCCTGTGTGTCTGAGTTATAGATGTTATAGACGTTGTTATAGAATATGTCTGAAAGGGTTAGAACAGTTGATTCTATCATGAATGTTCTCTTTATATCTCTTTGTTTTATATCTCACATATCTCTATATGTCTCTAAGGTTCATATTGGGCAGTATATATATTTTATGTATATCAGTATATAATTTATGTATAGCAGTATATACTTTTATGTATAGCAGTTAGTATTTTTGTTTATAGTAGTATATACTATATGTATAGCAGTACATACTTTTATGTACATCAGTTTATATTTCAATGAATAGCAGTATATACTTGTATGTATAGCAGAATATACTTTTATGTATAGCAGTATATACTGTATGTAGGTGTGATGAAAAGCGAGATTAAGGGGACCTTGTTAAGGGGACAGGGCAACCGTGGTATCTCAGATGTTGTATAAACTCGTATGTCTATCTTGATGATATAGAAGGCTCGATAACGTTCCTGGTGAGATGATGATGTTTAAGATTCGCTACTTGGAACAAAAAGTTCTAAGGAGCACAGGCTATGGTGAGCCCGTAGTTCTCTTGGTGAGAGTTGCATATTGATCATTGGATGAGAGGGCATATGGTATTAAATGCACCGGCCTGCTGTCCATAATCTCACACGATATCTATATCTGTTATCTCGGTGTGCTTGGGCTGGACGGTAGAGCGACGGTTTCGCTTCATGCAAGTCGGCGTTCAATCCCCCGACCGTCCACACAAGTGGTTGGGCACCATTCTTTCCCTTTCCCTTCCGTCCCATCCCAAATTCTTGTCCTGACCCCTTCCAAGTGCTATATAGTCGTAATGGCTTGGACGCTTTCCTCTGAAAGGTAGGACAGGAGCCGGTCGGCCAAGCGGACAGCCCGCTGGACTTGTGATCCTGTGGTCCCGGGGTCGATCCCGGGCGCCGGCGAGAAACAATGGGCAGAGTTTCTTTCACCCTATGCCTCCTGTTACCTAGCAGTAAAATAGGTACCTGGGTGTTAGTCAGCTGTCACGGGCTGCTTCCTGGGGGATAGAGACCTGGTCGAGGACCGGGCCGCGGGGACACTAAAAGCCCCGAAATCATCTCAAGATAACCTCAAGATAATCCTTCCCTGTCTCGAAGTCGGGATGTAAACGCTTCGATGACTCTTCGCAAGACGTTCCGTTTGGCGCCGGGAGAAATTTTCATCTTATTTTTGTAATGTATGGAGACCTGAATCTTCGGAACAAGATATGGTAAAGGGGGTCACTTTTTTATCATATATGACGTTTAAGATTCCTTCCTTCGTCAGGAGGGATGTTGAGAATAAGTTACTGTAGAAGAGCTTAATAAGTGGGACAGGTTCTGCGGTGTTTATCTCTTTATCAGTGAGAGACTGGCTATCTTGGGAGACTGGTTCTCTTTATCAGTGGGAGACTGGTTGTCTTTATCAGTGGGAGACTGGTTGTCTTTATCAGTGGGAGACTGGTTGTCTTTATCAGTGGGAGACAGGTTCTCTTTATCAGAGAGAGACTGGCTATCTTTATCAGTGGGAGACTGGTTCTCTTAATCAGTGGGAGACTGTTTCTCTTTATCAGTGGGAGACTGGTTGTCTTAATCAGTGGGAGACTGGTTGTCTTTATCAGTGGGAGACTGGTTGTCTTTATCAGTGGGAGACAGGTTCTCTTTATCAGTGAGAGACTGGCTATCTTTATCAGTGGGAGACTGGTTCTCTTAATCAGTGGGAGACTGTTTCTCTTTATCAGTGGGAGACTGGTTGTCTTAATCAGTGGGAGACTGGTTGTCTTTATCAGTGGGAGACTGGTTGTCTTTATCAGTGGGAGACAGGTTCTCTTTATCAGTGAGAGACTGGCTATCTTGGGAGACTGGTTCTCTTTATCAGTGGGAGACTTGTTGTCTTTATCAGTGGGAGACTGGTTGTCTTTATCAGTGGGAGACTGGTTGTCTTTATCATTGGGAGACTGGTTCTCTTTATCTGTGAGAGACTGGCTATCTTGGGAGACTGGTTCTCTTTATCAGTGGGAGACTGGTTGTCTTTATCAGTGGGAGATTGGTTGTCTTTATCAGTGGGAGACTGGTTGTCTTTATCAGTGGGAGACTGGTTCTCTTAATCAGTAGGAGACTGTTTCTCTTTATCAGTGGGAGACTGGTTGTCTTTATCAGTGGGAGACTGGTTGTCTTTATCAGTGGGAGACTGGTTCTCTTTACCAGTGGGAGACTGGTTCTTATTATCTGTGGGAGACTGGTTCTCTTTATCAATGAGAGACTGGTTCTCTTTATCAATGGGAGACTGGTTCTCTTTATCAGTGGGAGACAGGTTCTCTTTATCAATGGGAGACTGGTTCTCTTTATCAGTGGGAGACTGGTTCTCTTTATCAGTGGGACTACGGCGTCTCTCCTTCCTCTGAACCCAATCTTCCACAATCAGTGTCTCGTCAATCAGCGTCTAATTTATTGATTTCCAAACATTGTAACTAAACACAATCTCAAGATCAAATTATATCTTGAAATCCTAATTAAGTTTAATCGAATAATGAACAATAAACGTAATATTTCGTAAGAAATGGATATATTAAAACAAATCAATGTCAGTCATGAGCTGATGGAAGTATCTATAACACGAGTATCTTTTTGTCAACTCTCATCATGGATAGATATAGATATCATGATCAATACCACGTCAAAATGAGACACGCGTTGTGGAGTATTGAATACGATGACAATTAGAGCGGAATTGTTGATAAAGGATGATATCATGATATCATTCTCTGTTTTGAATCACGATGTTTTTGTTATGTTTTTTTTGGGTGATGATTAGGGGCGCATTACGGGAGGAGCATTCAGGGTTGTTTATCAGTGCGGGGTCCGTAGAGTGTGTGTGCCGGCCGCTAGCAATAATAGCCTTAATTACACCGCTGTGGAAGCTATCGCTAAACCAGCACAGTGGAGCCTATTTCACCGCGGAGTAACGGTAATGATAAGCTCTGGTCTGCAATACCTGAAAATATTTTGTATATATGTGTATATATATATATATATATATATATATATATATATATATATATATATATATATATATATATATATATATATATATAATATATATATATATATATATATATATATATATATATATATATATATAATATAGTATGATTTGTGTGTGTGTGTGCAATTACCTAAGTAATCACTTAAGTGTAGTTACAGGATGAGAGTTACGTTCGTGGTGTCCCGTCATCCCAGTACTCTTTGTCGTACAACGCCTTGAAACTACTGATGATTTTTCCTTCACCTCCTTCTCACTCAGCTTGTTCCAGCCGTCTATCACTCTATTGTGTGTGTGTGTGTGTGTGTGTGTGTGTGTGTGTGTGTGTGTGTGTAATAGGTTTACCTAGTTACCAGTAATAAGCACTATAAGGGATCGCCAGGTTAACCATATAGTTCAATAGTCTTAGAAGTTACATTGTCGTTATTGTAAAGTTTTAATTGATTAATCCATTTGTTCAAAATATAATGAAATAATTTATTGTGCCGAGCGACAGGCTACTAATGTATGTCGTGTTCTGGGTACGAATTTACAGCTAGGTGAACAGCCTCATTAGGTAATGGGAAACGTGCCCAACCATTTCTGTCCCGCACGGGATTCCAACCCGGCATTCCCGATTGTGAGCCGAGAACGAACCCGACTGCACTACCGAGACAATATATATAATTGATAATAATTATAATTGGCAAGAGTACCCGACTATGCCAAAAATTTATGTTTTTTTAATAGTAATTAACTAGCATCTTTGTGCAATAACATTTAATGCAGAACTTTGCACTTTAATCTAATAACACACACTGAGATGAAAGGATTGATTGATAAAGATTAAGCCATCCAAGAGGTGTCACGGGCATGAATAGCCCGTAAGTGGTGGCCCTTTTGAGCCATCACCAGTATCAAGAGCTGATACTGGAGATCTGTGGAGGCGCGACTGCACCCTGCGTGACGGGAGATGTCTCCCGGACCAAATGGTGACCAAATGGTCGATGGAAGGATGTTCGTAGTTTTGTCTGATACAACACGCAGAAGTGGAAGGACTTGCTGAACTTTGTCTGATACAACACGCAGAAGTGGAAGGACTTGCTGAACTTTGTCTGATACAACACGCAGAAGTGGAAGGACTTGCTGAACTTTGTCTGATACAACATGCAGAAGTGGAAGGACTTGCTGAACTTTGTCTGATACAACACGCAGAAGTGGAAGGACTTGCTGAACTTTGTCTGATACAACACGCAGAAGTGGAAGGACTTGCTGAACTTTGTCTGATACAACACGCAGAAGTGGAAGGACTTGCTGAACTTTGTCTGATACAACACGCAGAAGTGGAAGGACTTGCTGAACTTTGTCTGATACAACATGCAGAAGTGGAAGGACTTGCTGAACTTTGTCTGATACAACATGCAGAAGTGGAAGGACTTGCTGAACTTTGTCTGGCACAATATACATAAGTGGGTAGACTTGCTGAACTTTGTCTGATACAACTCGCAGAAGTGGAATGATGTGTAGAACGTTTGTGCACTCTAACGTGATAACACACTCAGAAACGGAAGGAATGTGCTGAACTGATTGTTTGTGCGAGAGATAAAATATATTTCTGAAGATATTTTGCACGATATAAGGGTGCAGATTTCGCCCTGGAGGGGTTATTGGTCTTGTGTGAGGGCCAAGGCAAAATACAAAATCCCGTCTGGGAATGTCCCTGGAAACACAAACCGGAACTGTCTCTATTTTCCGCTTGTTACAACTTGTAATAAAGTTGTTACATTTTGGCTTAATGTGTTTATGACGTATTAGAACGTTGTTACAACTTGCTATATTGGTTGTTATAACTGGTTAGGAGGTGTTAAAACTTGTTCGAACGTTGTACCAACGTCGTAGTTTCGGTGTGTATTTGTGGTTGCTCCTGGAGGTTTGCGGCCAGTCACACATGCATGCAGTTATATCTCTTCTGATATTCATTTGGGTTTTATGTACCGGTGTCATGTCTTGGCGATGATTTAGTGTGCACTGCTGAATCTAGTGATGATAGAGTGACCTTTACTGAGCGTGTTTTATATATTCATCGTCTATCGTGTTTGTTTCGTTTTAGATTATTTTTCATTAAATTTATATTTCAAAGTAAAGTATTCAAATGAGATTTGTGAGTTAACTCTTAAAAGGAAAATTTCCAGAGTACTGGTAGGCGCATTCATGGAATTTTTACTGTGATTTTTCTGCTGAAGTGAATATCCTTAATTTGTGCGTTAATTTAGGCTGTTTCTAAGTGTTCCTTTCGGTCATAATTTTTATTGAAGGTATTGATAAAGATGGTCCTAAGGCTTCAAGGCTAAACAAAATGTTTAAATTTAATTGATAACATGTCAGGCATGAATCATGTCTATCTATTCGTAACTCTTATATATATATATATATATATATATATATATATATATATATATATATATATATATATATATATATATATTTATATATATATATATATATATATATATATATATATATATATATATATATATATATATATATTGTTATTCACCCGTCTGACGTCATGACCATGTAAACACTTTCAAATAATCTATTACAAAATGGGCAAGGCAATGACAGCCAAACATCGCGTGAGTCATTATATCACCCACACATTACTCACACACGATGAGTAATGTTTTCCTCACCAACCCAAAAACAAGTTTGGTTGGGTGGGTAATACTTATCCACCCATTTTGGATGGATAAAAATATTGGATGAGTAGGCCAGCCACGACTGGGAATTATAGCTTCTGAGGCTGACCTTGTAAGGTTACGACCTCGGGGTCAAGAGGTCAATGGGCAATATCAACTATCTTAATCTTTATCTTAATAGTTATCTTTAATAACTCAATAAATCCTTCAACGTTTTGTATCTCAACTTGTATGTATGTACTTTACCTGAATAAATTTTTGTATTTGTATTTGCATTAACGTAAAACACTGGAAAACATTTATGTGACACACACACACACACACACACACACGCACACGCACGCACACACACGGTTAAGGGCCGAGTCAGGTGGGAACAGCCTCGTTTCGTCATCAGCCGGCTTGGTTGCAGCAGACAACCTGGCTGCAGGCCCTGTCTTCTAGCTTATTCGAACCAAGCAGACGTGCCTTCCAGTTCACCCCAACACCACAGACCTGCCTTCCAGTCCCCCCCAACACCACAGACCAGCCTTCCAGTCCACCCCAACACCACAGACCTGCCTTCCAGTCCCCCCCAACACCACAGACCAGCCTTCCAGTCCACCCCAACACCACAGACCAGCCTTCCAGTCCACCCCAACACCACAGACCAGCCTTCCAGTCCACCCCAACACCACAGACCAGCCTTCCAGTCCACCCCAACACCACAGATCTGCCTTCCAGTCCCCCCCAACACCACAGACCAGCCTTCCAGTTCACCCCAACACCACAGACCAGCCTTCCAGTCCCCCCCAACACCACAGACCAGCCTTCCAGTCCCCCCCAACACCACAGACCTGCCTTCCAGTCCCCCCCAACACCACAGACCAGCCTTCCAGTCCCCTCCAACACCACAGACCAGCCTTCCAGTCCACCCCAACACCACAGACCTGCCTTCCAGTCCACCCCAACACCACAGACCTGCCTTCTAGCCCACCCCATCACCACAGACCTGCCTTCCAGTCCCCCCAATACCACAGACCAGCCTTCCAGTCCCCCCAACACCACAGACCAGCCTTCCAGTCCCCCCCAACACCACAGACCAGCCTTCCAGTCCCCCCCAACACCACAGACCAGCCTTCCAGTCCCCCCCAACACCACAGACCAGCCTTCCAGTCCACCCCATCACCACAGACCTGCCTTCAATCACTGCCGTACATAGACTCTCAGCTTCTATAGGCTGTCCTCGAGAACTTACTTCCACTGTGTTGGTTTCTCTCTATTGCACTACCCATTAATGAGGAAGTTGAATGGGGGGGTTCTAGGTGCTGAAACTGGCATAAGGGGTCGGGGTCTTGAAGGTGAGTGATGAGGGGGTGGAGAGAGGGAGAGGGAGGGAGGGAGAGAGAGAGAGAGAGAGGGAGAGAGAGAGAGAGAGAGAGAGAGAGAGAGAGAGAGAGAGAGAGAGAGAGAGAGAGAGAGAGAGAGAGAGAGGGGAGATGGAGGGCCCTTACCGTAATGTTCTCGGCGAGTACAACACCTATTTGTTCTGTTTTTTGTACCTTTTTTCCGCCTCTGGATCCTATTGTATTGTAGATCTTGCGTTGCTCATTAATGTCTTGGGTCTGTAAGGGAAAAGGGGGTGTGGGGGGGGAGGGGGGGAGATGGTTAGAGGGGATCGTCGCTGTTCATTCATGCGATCCTTCTGTCCGTTTCATCCGTTCGTGTCCCTGATGATCCCTGGGAGGCAAGATATATCTGTTCCTCTATCCGAATTACTGTCTGATTTTTTCCCCCATATGCAATGTGTGTCCATTTATATTTTACTTTTAGTACACCTGTGTGAATTAATATTTATATTTTGCTAAATATGTCACACCGTACCACACCAGAGACGAGTGCGAAAGCTGGAGGTGCAGGCAGGAGTGAAAGGGAAGGTACTCCATTGGATAAGGGAGTACCTAAGTAACAGAAGGCAGCGAGTCACTGTGCGGGGTGAGGTCTCAGATTGGCGAGACGTCACCAGTGGGGTCCCGCAGGGTTCAGTCCTTGGACCCATACTGTTTCTTATATATGTAAATGATCTTCCAGATGGTATAAAATCATTCCTCTCATTGTTTACTGATGATGCAAAAATTATGAGGAGGATTAAGACGGAGGAAAACAGTACGAAACTACAAGATGACCTAGACAGACTGCATGAATGGTCCAACAAATGACTACTAAAGTTCAACCAGAGTAAATGTAAGGTAATGAAACTAGGCAGTGGAAACAGGAGGCCAGACACAGGGTACAGAATGGGAAATGAAGTCCTTCATGAAACGGACAGAGGGAAAGATCTAGGAGTTGATATCACACCAACCCTGTCTCCTGAAGTCCACATCAAAAGTATAACATCTGCGGCGTATGCGAGGCTGACTAACATCAGAACTGCCT
>NC_091179.1:12567869-12595369 GCF_040958095.1 Procambarus clarkii
TCTCCAACACCAGGTACTGGTGGGTGCACTAGAGTCTCCAACACCAGGTACTGGGGGTACACCAGAGTCTCCAACACCAGGTACTGGGGGTACACTAGAGTCTCCAACACCAGGTACTGGGGGTACACTAGAGTCTCCAACACCAGGTACTGGGGGTACACCAGAGCCTCCAACACCAGGTACTGGGGGTACACCAGAGCCTCCAACACCAGGTACTGGGGGTACACCAGAGCCTCCAACACCAGGTACTGGGGGTACACCAGAGCCTCCAACACCTGGTACTGGGGGTACACCAGAGCCTCCAACACCAGGTACTGGGGGTACACCAGAGCCTCCTATACCAGGTACTGGGGGTACACCAGAGCCTCCAACACCAGGTACTGGGGGTACACCAGAGCCTCCAACACCAGGTACTGGGGGTACACCAGAGCCTCCAACACCAGGTACTGGGGGAGAGAAGAAAGAGGGGATAGAGAGGATAGTGATAACGACGAGGGATGAAAGCTAAAGAAGGAGGTAGCACAGAGGGAAGAAAATGATGAGAATGGGGAAGAGGAGAAGGAGCAGCTAAGAAATAGCTGGAAGAAGGATGAAGATGGAAGAGGAAGGAGATGGAGGCCTGACAGGGCTTAGCCAAGATGTTGAGTGATCGTAGCTCGTGCAAGTCGCTGCAACTACAGAGATGGGGGGGGAGGGGGCTGCAGAGACGGGGGGGGTGGACAGGGAGCTGCAGAGACAGGGGGGCAGGGAACAAAGATGACAGAAGATAAGGTAGTGACGGTAAGGGGGAGGGGAAAGAACAGATGGATAAGACCTAAGGAAATCGACGGACTCAAGAAAACAGGAAAATAGGGATATGGCTGACGGCCATAAGCACACAGAGAGAGAAGAAGGGAGGAGAGAGTCCTTAAGGCAAGATGCACAGGTTTCGTAAGACGGTGGAGGGTATAGATGCCTCGGGGTGAGTGACACGAACGAGGTACTGGACACCAGGCGCTCCAGGAGAAAGCTATTTCCAGGATCTTCCTGGAGAAATGCAACTTCAGTTCTTAGGAGGGAAAAAATTTATTGAAAGAAAATTTCATCCTACGTGAATCCTTGCGTTAGTTTGGTGCGTAGAGCTGTCACACAGAGGTGGGCTTGCAGTCTGCTGGGGTGGGCTTGTTCTGCTGGGGTGGGCTTGTTCTGCTGGGGTGGGGTTGTTCTGCTGGGGTGGGCTTGTTCTGCTGGGGTGGGCTTGTTCTGCTGGGGTGGGGTTGTTCTGCTGGGGTGGGCTTGTTCTGCTGGGGTGGGGTTGTTCTGCTGGGGTGGGGTTGTTCTGCTGGGGTGGGCTTGTTCTGCTGGGGTGGGGTTGTTCTGCTGGGGTGGGGTTGTTCTGCTGGGGTGGGCTTGTTCTGCTGGGGTGGGGTTGTTCTGCTGGGGTGGGCTTGTTCTGCTGGGGTGGGGTTGTTCTGCTGGGGTGGGCTTGTTCTGCTGGGGTGGGCTTGTTCTGCTGGGGTGGGCTTGCAGTCTGCTCTGCTGGGGTGGGGTTGTTCTGCTGGGGTGGGCTTGCAGTCTGCTCTGCTGGGGTGGGCTTGTTCTGCTGGGGTTGGCTTGTTCTGCTGGGGTGGGCTTGTTCTGCTGGGGTGGGCTTGTTCTGCTGGGGTGGGCTTGTTCTGCTGGGGTGGGCTTGTTCTGCTGGGGTGGGCTTGCAGTCTGCTGGGGTGGGCTTGCAGTCTGCTCTGCTGGGGTGGGCTTGTTCTGCTGGGGTGGGCTTGTTCTGCTGGGGTGGGGTTGTTCTGCTGGGGTGGGCTTGTTCTGCTGGGGTGGGCTTGTTCTGCTGGGGTGGGCTTGTTCTGCTGGGGTGGGCTTGTTCTGCTGGGGTGGGCTTGTTCTGCTGGGGTGGGCTTGTTCTGCTGGGGTGGGCTTGTTCTGCTGGGGTGGGCTTGTTCTGCTGGGGTGGGGTTGTTCTGCTGGGTGGGGTTGTTCTGCTGGGGTGGGGTTGTTCTGCTGGGGTGGGGTTGTTCTGCTGGGGTGGGCTTGTTCTGCTGGGGTGGCTTGTTCTGCTGGGGTGGGCTTGTTCTGCTGGGGTGGGCTTGTTCTGCTGGGGTGGGCTTGTTCTGCTGGGGTGGGCTTGTTCTGCTGGGGTGGGCTTGTTCTGCTGGGGTGGGCTTGTTCTGCTGGGGTGGGGTTGTTCTGCTGGGGTGGGCTTGTTCTGCTGGGGTGGGCTTGTTCTGCTGGGGTGGGCTTGTTCTGCTGGGGTGGGCTTGTTCTGCTGGGGTGGGGTTGTTCTGCTGGGGTGGGGTTGTTCTGCTGGGGTGGGGTTGTTCTGCTGGGGTGGGCTTGTTCTGCTGGGGTGGGCTTGTTCTGCTGGGGTGGGGTTGTTCTGCTGGGGTGGGCTTGTTCTGCTGGGGTGGGCTTGTTCTGCTGGGGTGGGCTTGTTCTGCTGGGGTGGGGTTGTTCTGCTGGGGTGGGCTTGTTCTGCTGGGGTGGGCTTGTTCTGCTGGGGTGGGCTTGTTCTGCTGGGGTGGGCTTGTTCTGCTGGGGTGGGCTTGTTCTGCTGGGGTGGGCTTGTTCTGCTGGGGTGGCTTGTTCTGCTGGGGTGGGCTTGTTCTGCTGGGGTGGGGTTGTTCTGCTGGGGTGGGCTTGTTCTGCTGGGGTGGGCTTGTTCTGCTGGGGTGGGCTTGTTCTGCTGGGGTGGGCTTGTTCTGCTGGGGTGGGCTTGTTCTGCTGGGGTGGGCTTGTTCTGCTGGGGTGGGCTTGTTCTGCTGGGGTGGCTTGTTCTGCTGGGGTGGGCTTGTTCTGCTGGGGTGGGCTTGTTCTGCTGGGGTGGGCTTGTTCTGCTGGGGTGGCTTGTTCTGCTGGGGTGGGCTTGTTCTGCTGGGGTGGGCTTGTTCTGCTGGGGTGGGCTTGTTCTGCTGGGGTGGGCTTGCAGTCTGCTGGGGTGGGGTTGTTCTGCTGGGGTGGGCTTGTTCTGCTGGGGTGGGCTTGTTGTGCTGGGGTGGGGTTGTTCTGCTGAGGTGGGCTTGTTCTGCTGGGGTGGGCTTGTTCTGCTGGGGTGGGGTTGTTCTGCTGGGGTGGGTTTGTTCTGCTGGGGTGGGCTTGTTCTGCTGGGGTGGGCTTGTTCTGCTGGGGTGGGCTTGTTCTGCTGGGGTGGCTTGTTCTGCTGGGGTGGGCTTGTTCTGCTGGGGTGGGCTTGTTCTGCTGGGGTGGGCTTGTTCTGCTGGGGTGGGCTTGTTCTGCTGGGGTGGGTTTGTTCTGCTGGGGTGGGCTTGCAGTCTTCTCTGCTGAGGTGGGCTTGTTCTGCTGGGGTGGGTTTGCAGTCTGCTCTGCTGGGGTGGACTTGCAGTCTGCTCTGCTGGGGTGGACTTGCAGTCTGCTCTGCTGGGGTGGACTTGCAGTCTGCTCTGCTGGGGTGGGCTTGCAGTCTGCTTTGCTGGGCTGGACTTGCAGTCTGCTCTGCTGGGGGTGGGCTTGCAGTCTGCTCTCTATAACCAACCACTTCTACCAGCTCCAGCCAAACAACCAATCCTTCGCCAACCTTAACCAACCACTATCACCAGTACCACCCAACGCCCATCACTATCACCCAACCACCACCCACCTCGAGCACTGTGTCGGTAGAGCCTAAGTTGCTCCACACAAACAGGTGGAAGCAAAAGTTAGTTTACATACCATTAGTCGCGAGGTGAGGCAGGGCAAGGAAGCCATGGAAGGAGGGAGAGAGAGAGAGAGGGAGAGAAGGAGAGAGGGAGGGAGAGAGAGAGAGAGAGAGAGAGAGAGAGAGAGAGAGAGAGAGAGAGAGAGAGAGAGAGAGAGAGAGAGAGAGAGAGAGAGACACAGAGAGAGAGAGAGAGAGAGAGAGAGAGAGAGAGAGAGAGAGAGAGAGAGAGAGAGAGAGAGAGAGAGACTGACTTAGGCTTTAAGGGGAAAAGATTCAGAACGCGAAGGCAACACAAAAATTTATAATAAATGTGGATGTTAAAGTGTGTGTGTGTGTGTGTTTGTGTGTGTGTGTGTGTGTGTGTGTGTATACTCACCTATTTGTGCTTGCGGGGGTTGAGCTTTGGCTCTTTGGTCCCGCCTCTCAACTGTCAATCAACTGGTGTACAGATTCCTGAGCCTACTGGGCTCTATCATATCTACATTTGAAACTGTGTATGGAGTCAGCCTCCACCACATCACTGCCTAATGCATTCCATCCGTTAACTACTCTGACACTGAAAACGTTCCTTCTAACGTCTCTGTGGCTCATGTGGGTACTCAGTTTTCACCTGTGTCCCCTTGTTCGCGTCCCACCAGTGTTGAATGTGTGTGTGTGTGTGTGTGTGTGTGTGTGTGTGTGTGTGTGTGTGTGTGTGTGTGTGTGTGTGTGTGTGTGTGTGTGTGTGTGGATTTACCTAAAATTATACATACCTGTTGTATGCTAAGGTTTTATAGGTTAATTACCTTACCCACCGGTAAATTTAATTTTCTTTCTGGTATATATATACCCGGCTTGACCTATCATCTTAGTGTTCAGCTATGTTTGACCTCTGACCTTAACACTGACCCTAACCTCAACTTTGACCTTACGGCTGTTGCAAAGCTACGTTCATTTCCCCCTCTTACCTAAGAATGGACGGTCACCGTACCAACTATTCATTTAATGGGATTATATCCGTTAATATTAAGCTAATGTGCACAGCGACGGGTTGGTATTTTTTCAGGGTCGGCGTTCGATCCCCGGTGTTCCAAGAGGTTAGACACCTTGTCTCCCACATCGGGCTGTGATCCGTACTCATTGATAGTGTGGTAACACTGGTTTAGCCTTTTATCGTGGTAATTATATTATATTTAGGGTGTTTCATGCTGGCTAATTCGTAATGCTTATGTTCGTACATGCGGTCACAAAGTGGCCAGTTCGTGAGCCTCTGTAACTCACCTGTACTACGTCACGTTCCGATACAGCACTGTACGAACGAATTGACCCTAGTGAAGATCTAGTGAAGATCTAGTGAAGATCTAGTGAAGATCTCGTTGAATGGACCCTAGTTAGCTATCGTCCTAATACCCCGACGGTACCCAAGCAATCTGGTGGGATGGGTTGGGTTTGGTCTAGAGAATCGGATACCCACACTTGATGGTGGGTGTCAAGTGAACTTAGCAGCGCCTTGGTCAGCTAAGTTCACCATCTTGTAGTGAACTTAGGTGATAAGGAGATGCTCTGTCGTATGGCTGGAATTTTATCAGATGTAGTGTTTGAGCCCAGGTGCTAAAGCCAACTGGAGGAGAGTCAGCTCTTCTACTTACAGAACCAAGATTATCTTACATTAGTTTTAAGAGAAGAATGCCTGATGAGTCGCTGTTAGATCCTCCAGGAGGACTTAGCTGCACATTGAAGACTTCTGCTTTGATAGATGGCTACTGAACTTTAGTGTGTGTGTGTGTAATGTGATTGATGGCAAAGATATCAAGCGTCACGCAAAAGTCCCATATATGATGCTGAGGTGTTATAGGAGAAAATTATTAGTATATTTATACTTGTATAAGAGCTTTTGGGGCGACGTGTACAGGAAAATGGCGGCATTATCAATACCAAATAAATTAAGAAAACTCCTGGAATGTTAACACTGTTGCTACCCATTGACCCATTGTGACAGTGCTGGTCCTGACTGACCATGTCCATCAGCGCTGACCCATTAATTGCCCTACAGCGCTAAAGCTGACCACCACTGACCCTCTACAAGCAGTGCTGATCGACCCCTCCATTGACCTATTTGATCTTTGACCGTGAAGTTAACCCATCAGAATGTTGTTGTTTAAGATTCGCTACTTGGAACATAAATTTCCAAGCAGCACGGGCTATGGTGAGCCCGTAGTAGCCTTAACCCTTCAGGAACTATTCAGTCTACCACACTGACCCTCCCACCACCACTCTTTGATGCTTTAGCCATCGTACTGACCTCACTTGACCTCAGATTCCCCTCGCTCCGTGACCAGGATCAACCCCTGACCTGTCCTGAAGCAGCAGTAAAGTACTTAAGGAAAGTCTCCACAACCATAATATATGCCTCACCCCCACCCCTCCTCACCCCCCCCTCCTCACACCCCCTCACCCCCCCCCCCCCTCACCCTCACCATAAGCTCCCATCTATTATACACAGCAAAGCTCAGCGGCAGTGGCTGGGAGAGAGAGAGTGAGAGAGAGAGAGAGAGAGAGAGAGAGAGAGAGAGAGAGAGAGAGAGAGAGAGAGAGAGAGAGAGAGAGAGAGAGACAGAGAGAGAGAGAGGGAGAGAGAGAGAGAGAGAGAGAGAGGGGGGTGAAAAGGAGATGGGAGACAGGGAAGGAGAAGGGCGATGAGTTTGAAGAGTACAGAAAGGGGAAAAGAAAAGAGATGAAGGAAAAGAAAATGGGGACGGCAAAGGGAAAAAGGGAATCAAAGTGGTGTGAAGTAAAAGGAATGAGGTTTACTGGGAAATTAGGTGCGAAGTGTTCTGAAAAAGAAAAGGAAAAGAAAGGGTCGGATGCAGACAGGCAAATTAATAATATATATGATTTTCTATATAGATCGACGGATTAGACTGTCGATGGTGTGTGTGTGTGTGTGTGTGTGTGTGTGTGTGTTATACTCACCTAGTTGTCATCTAGTTGTATTTGCGAGGGGTTGAGCTCTGGCTCTATGGTCCCGCCTCTCAACTGTCAGTCAACTGGTGTACAGATTCCTGAGCCTACTGGGCTCTATCATATCTACATTTGAAATTGTGTATGGAGTCAGCCTCCACCACATCAGTTCCTAGTGCATCCCATTAACTAATATATATATATATATATATATATATATATATATATATATATATATATATATATATATATATATATGTGTGTGTGTGTGTGTGTGTGTGTGTGTGTGTGTGTACCTTACCGAGGCTATCTAATAGAAACACTTAACTACCGCCACTCGTACGGTACAAATCATCTCTGGACACACCAGGCTCGACCAAGAAAGCAAAAAAAGGTTCTCCTACCAGATTATCGATCGGGACAGACAAAAGAATAACTGCCCGAATGTACGCGGGAACACAGTGTGAACAGAGAACAGGGAACACAGAACAGAGTAATCACATTCACGTGACGAATAAATGAGAAAGTCAGTAGCAGCTGAGAGGAGGATGATGCGAACCTTCACACTGGGTACTCCCAAGCACACGCTATAGACATATTTTTTTTCCACGAGAAAAAGAGTTTTTAAGTGTAAACATTTAAGAAAACAGATGAAAGGCACAAACCTAATTTTGGCTCTCTTTCTTTCGGTGTATATACTAAGCAAATAAGATACACCTCTAAGTGTACTAAGTACACCTCTAAGTGTACTAAGTACACCTCTAAGTGTACTAAGTACACCTCTAAGTGTACTAAGTACACCTCTAAGTGTACTAATTATAATTAATTAATATTTTGTATCGGTCTCACAAAGTTCAGCTTTGTGGTCAACGTCTTAATGAAGAAACAGTACACACAGTGAAACACAGTACACACAGTGAAACACAGTACACACACTGAAACACAGTACACACAGTGTAAGACAGTATACACAGTGAAACAGTACATACAGTGTAAGACAGTACATACAGTGTAAAACAGTATACACAGTGAAACACAGTACACACAGTGAAACACAGTACACACAGTGTAAGACAGTACACACAGTGTAAGACAGTACACACACTGAAACACAGTACACACAGTGAAACACAGTACACACAGTGTAAAACAGTATACACAATGAAACACAGTACACACAGTGTAAGACAGTACACACAGTGTAAGACAGTACACACAGTGTAAGACAGTACACACAGTGTAAGACAGTACACACAGTGAAACACAGTACACACAGTGAAACACAGTACACACAGTGAAACACAGTACACACACTGAAACACAGTACACACAGTGAAACACAGTACACACACTAGTGTATTAACGTAAGTTAACACGAGAAAGGAATAAGTAAATAAGTTCTCACTTCCATTGACTTTTTTTCATGGATAGATTAAAGCATTGCTTCTCAAATTGGGGTCCTATTACCCCCCCTATGTTCTCTCTCTCTAGTGTTTGTACGTTCCAGGGATACTCTAATGTGTATATGTTCCAGGGTTGCTCTAGTGTGTATATGTTCCAGGGTTGCTCTAGTATGTATATGTTCCAGGGTTGCTCTAGTATGTACATGTTCCAGGGTTGCTCTAGTATGTATATGTTCCAGGGTTGCTCTAGTATGTATATGTTCCAGGGTTGCTCTAGTATGTATATGTTCCAGGGTTGCTCTAGTATGTATATGTTCCAGGGTTGCTCTAGTATGTATATGTTCCAGGGTTGCTCTAGTATGTACATGTTCCAGAGTTGCTCTAGTATGTATATGTTCCAGGGTTGCTCTAGTATGTATATGTTCCAGGGTTGCTCTAGTATGTACATGTTCCAGGGTTGCTCTAGTATGTATATGTTCCAGGGTTTCTCTAGTATGTATATGTTCCAGGGTTGCTCTAGTATGTATATGTTCCAGGGTTTCTCTAGTATGTATATGTTCCAGGGTTGCTCTAGTATGTATATGTTCCAGGGTTGCTCTAGTATGTATATGTTCCAGGGTGGCTCGACCACTAATAAGCCCTCATTGTAGTACCCACGTAACAGTAGGGGGGACTCGCGCCCCCGGGGTCACGCTCGCAACACTTCAAGTTCAAGTTCAAGTATGTTGACCAGACCACACACTAGAAGTTGAAGGGACGACGACGTTTCGGTCCGTCCTGGACCATTCTCAAGTCGATTGTGATTTTGAAGTTGAAGATTTCAACTTCAACTTCTAGTGTGTGGTCTGGTCAACATACTTCAGCCACGTTATTGTGACTCATCGCCTTCAAGTATGTTTATTGAGGCAAGAAAGAAATACATGTCAGAGGGATAAAGTAGCTTAGGTAATTTCCACCCCCTAGGCAACACTTAACTTCACCAAGCCACACAACAGACCTACACCAAATAACATGATCTTTCCCATCAAGTAAACAACTGACTGACTTCTCTCACATGACTAATGACAAGTCTGGCGATCACTGGGAAAGCCGAACAAACCCGGATTAATAACCTCTCATAAGACAAAATCTCTTCAACTCATAATTATGGAATAGGTTTAAATGATCACTCACAAGAATCACAACAAGATTGTGGAATGATTTCTTCACTGATATCTTTGTCTTCTGCCATAGATAAGAACCAAATAAACTCAAAAACTCCTCACACACTGCAACCTCAGCCAGGTAAACATTGTTATATTCATTGGTGTCATTATTCCCTTTTGTAATGTATATCATTATTATTACAACGAATACATTTTCACAATAATTATTATTATACGATTTTTAGTAATTTATATTTTATAACTTATTGGTCATTTATTACTATTTTTGTCCTCCCAAAGTGGTCAATTACTACTTCTCCAAATTGGGAAGACAAAAATTGGAAATATTCAATGTTTATGTTCTCGACCACACGGGCGTCTTCTTCATCTCGTTATACTGATATATTACTTATTATATACTTATTATTATAATGAAATATTACCTGGAAGCTGTCATGATCATTCACCAGCAGTCCCCAGAAGGGTGTTTTATGCTCAAGTAATGAGTGAACGCCGAACCTGGCACATAACACGCCCTATTCTTAATGTGTGCGTTTTTTTATGAAAAACAAAATGTATGAAGAATATTTTATTATTTTTTTTTTATTGAGGGTTTGTCATTGTTGTGACCTATTCTTTATATTCCCTCTTCTTCCTCTCTATGTTAAAAAGGTGCTCTCTCTCTCTCTCTCTCTCTCTCTCTCTCTCTCTCTCTCTCTCTCTCTCTCTCTCTCTCTCTCTCTCTCTCTCTCTCTCTCTCTCTCTCTCTCTCTCCCCCTTTCCACTCTTGCATCCTCTCAAAGTCGTGTATATCCTAATGAATTAGAGTATTCAGAGCGCCTTGAACCAAAATGAAGCAATCTGCTTTACAGGAATGAGAGTGGGATCCCCATCTCTGGACCCGTGTGTGTGTGTCTCTCTCTCTCTCTCTCTTTCTCGAAAACTTTTCTCATTTTAGACCTTGTGACAGGAGTATTTAAGATTTAATTTAACTTTATCTATTCTATCTTTATTCTGGTTTATTTAGCCTCGACCTAATTTTCTTCCACGCCCTATCCACTCTTTATTCCCTATTTCCAATCCACTTCCCACACCTGCCCCCAACTCTTGCTCGTTAGCGAGAGCCCCTATCTCCTCTTCACTCTGGTTTCCTTGCCTTTTATCCTTTCTTCTCCCCTCCTGCAGGAGGGCCTCCTCCACCGCTCTGCTTTTGTTCTTCCCATCTATTTCTCCTCTCCTTTCTTTCTTGTTTTGATTGAACCGTCTGTGTCCTCTCACACTTCACTCCTGTGACTGTCTCTCCCCCCAGAACCTTCCTCTACTCTCTCTCTCTCTCTGTCTGTCTGTCTGTCTGTCTCTCTCTCTCTCTCTCTCTCTCTCTCCTCTCTCTCTCTCTCTCTCTCTCTCTCTCTCTCTCTCTCTCTCTCTCTCTCTCTCTCTCTCTCTCTCTCTGAGTTCTTCCTTCACAGCCTTCTCCCATCTGGTTGATACCTGCTTGATGGGGTTCTGGGAGTTCTTCTACTCCCCAAGCTCGGCCCGAGGCCAAGCTTGACTTGTGAGAGTTTGGTCCACCAGGCTGTTGCTTGAAGCGGCCCGCAGGGCCACATATCCACCACAGCCCGGTTGGTCCGGCACTCCTTGGAGAAAAGAATTTAGTTTCCTCTTGAAGATGTTCACGGTTGTTCCGGCAATATTTCTTATGCTCGCTGGGAGGGTGTTGAACAACCGTGGACCTCTGATGTTTATACAGTGTTGTCTGATTGTGCCTATTGCACCTTTGCTCTTCACTGGTTCTATTCTTCATTTTCTTCCATGTCGTTCACTTCAGTACGTTGATAATTTACTGTGTAGATTTGGTACTTGGCCCTCCAGTATCTTCCACCTGTATATTATTTGATATCTCTCTCGTCTTCTGTATAGTGAGTACATTTGGAGAGCTTTGAGACGATCCCAATAATTTAGGTGTTTTATCTCGTCTATGCGTGCCGTATATGTTCTCTGTATTCCCTCTATTTCAGCAATCTCTCCTGCTCTGAAGGGAGACGTGAGTACTGAGCACTCAGTGGGTACTCATCAACCCACACACCCTTCTCCCACACAGCTTACTTCCACAATGTAAGGTATCGGAAATGAAAGACAAAAAAAGAATAGGGAGGTAGAGAGGAGTAAGAGAGTAGTGAAGTGAAGATGGTCAGGGGAAAGGGAAAGATTAGAATGAGAGAGAGAAAATGAGATCAAGCAAGGTAGAAGAGTAGAAAGAAAGAGTGCTAGAATAGTAGAAAGATAGAAGGCTGCTGCCACCATCGATTCAAGTTAATTATATATAAGACAAGGAACAGAACTTGTCTGCACAACACTACTATCTGATGTTATTATTTATCTACTGTAAGCATGTACTCGTATAACCAAGAATCTTTGACATAATCTTAAACCAATAAACTTCAGAGTGCTCTCCACTCTACCTTTCAAAATCCACGATCTAGGGATCAGAATTAAAGATAATTTACAAAAATAAGTTAATGAATTATATATTTACTTGTTTGGGTATCATGATTCAACCATTTCTCTTGATGATCAATATGTCAACATTAATACACATATTTGAGTCACCACACAAGAAATTGAGAGCACTACGGCTGACTGCTCCTGAAAATCACACAAAACCTAAGTTGAAATCACGATATACGTCACTTTACAAGTTCATTCACCAAAGTCTCTGAGACTAAGTTTGATAGGGAGGTGGATGGGCTACAGTTGTCCCCACCATCCTGGGACTGGCCTAGTCTGGCCTCTCGTTCGAGTACCGGTCTATACTTCGCTGTCCCCAGTGTACAATTGAACGGGTATATACGGGAGAACCGGGAGCTAAGCTCCGCCATGCAGGAGATAGCCTCTGGCTATCTACCCACCCCAACTCGACAGCGGCTTGTTTGCTGGAAACACAGCCAACCGGCTGCAATTAACAGCTTGGCAGAAAGCAAGGTCACTTCACACGACCTGACTCTACCTCTGACCATTAAGTCTTGAAAGGTGTGATTTTATAACTGGTCAGGGACAACTGTCTGGCGACACCAATATCCTGTGTGACTGAACTCTCGTTTTATGTAAAATACTAAATAAAACATATTGATGGTGTTACAACAGCTTTCTCCCACACAGTTTTCTCCCACACAGCCTTCTCCCACACAGTTTTCTCCCACACAGACTTCTCCCACACAGTTTTCTCCCACACAGTTTTCTCCCACACAGCCTTCTCCCACAGCCTTCTCCCACACAGTTTACTCCCACACAGCCTTCTCCCACAGCTTTCTCCCACACATGTTGACTGAGCACGTCCTCAAATTTCTTTAAAACCTTGGAAAGGTCCTTGTCAATGCCCAGTGACTCTTTTGCTCAAGATTCTCAAGATTTGTTTTCAAACTTCTCCCCTAGTAAGTTATTAGCCAAATTTTTGTCTTCACTTCTCTTAACAATATTTTCTTCCTTGAAATTGTCAAGTTGGTTTCTGCCTTGATGTTGGATTTAAAACCTGTCAACGTCTGGGGAGTTAATAAGGGCACCGCAAAATTTACTGACCAACAAAGGGTATAAATATTACTTCATCAAGTTAATATTTTAGCAGATATAGAGGTTGCAAAACCCAAATACAAAGAAAGTTCTTCATTGAAATTATCGAACGTTTCTATATAATAATAAAATTGCACATTAGCTGCAACAAATATATTTTAAAACTTCTGGTTCTTACGTTGTTCTAAATGCAACTTTAGCTTTGTGTAGTCCACAGTTATATTTACATAGATATTCTTTGTCCTTAGAGAACGTTTTCTGTGGAATAAACAGGCGTAACTTTAGGGGAAACTTTGGTAACTGTTCCATTCGCCTCCTTTCCTTCTTGCGCTGCCTGGTCCCTTTCCATTATGTTTTATATGCTTCTTCCTATGGTAATACATTCAGTCTGTTTCTGTAATATATTTTTAATTCGTCCATGTTATCTTTTTTTACTGTAATTTAAACAAGTCTCATCACAAAAATAAAAATAATTATTATTTTCTCTGAATTTTCTTGTGTGATTTATCAATTATCTTATTATTCTCCCCATTTTCCTCAGACTGCGGTTTCTCATCCCATAAGAATATGTATATATTTGCTTCTTGCTCTTAACCTTCTACTTCTCAAGATTCTCCTTTTTCCCTTTATTTTCTATTATTATTGTTTGAAATCTTATTCTTCCTGTCCTTCTTCTCCCCCTTCTTCTTCACTACTCCTTCTGTTTCAACTTCGTTCTACTTTCATTTATCGACCGCATCCTCTTTATTCTCAAGTTCCTCCCCTGTTCCACTCTGTTCTCACCTATTCCTCATATTCTTTGCCTCTCCCCAACTTTTTATATCACTGTGGCCCTTTACTTTCACACTTTTTTCTCTCTTCCCATCCTCCCACTTGGCCATTCCTCTTCACCCTTACCCATTTTCCCCCTTCCACTTTGCCCTCCCCTTTGTCCATTGCTCCTCGCCAAGACGCGACTGTGTGTGTGTGTGTTCGCTGCGATCATGATTAATGAGGAGCAAACACGAACGTAATTCTGTGCAGTTAAATCACTCTCTACTTTTCCCTTTTCCTGTCCCAGTGACGAGTGTCGCTCAGCTGTGAGGGCCGCAGGGTGAGGGCCGCAGGGTGAGGGCCGCAGGGTGAGGGCCGCAGGGTGAGGGCCGCAGGGTGAGGGCCGCAGGGTGAGAGAGGGAGGGAGGGGAGATGTAAACGGAGGCTTGTGAGGGGGGGGGAAACAGGAAAGAGGTTTAAAAACAATGGACATGATGGTTTTTGAACAGGAGAATGGTAGGGAGGGTAGTGTGGGTTTTTTGTTCTGTTGGGGGGGGGACTGGTGGGGATTTATAATAGGGGGTTTTGGTGGTGTATTTTTTTGCTTAGTGTTAGCTTGAGTGTCTGTTATCTGTCTTAATATGTTTGTTTTTCTGTCTGTCTGTCTGTCTGTCTGTCTGTCTGTCTCTCTCTGTCTCTCTCTCTCTCGCTCTCTCTCTCTCTCTCTCTCTCTCTCTCTCTCTCTCTCTCTCTCTCTCTCTCTCTCTCTCTCTCTCTCTCTCTCTCTCTCTCTCTCTCTCTCTCTCTCTCTCTCTCTCTCTCTCTCTCTCTCTCTCTCTCTCTCTCTCTCTCTCTCTCTCTCTCTCTCTCTCTCTCTCTCTCTTTCTCTCTCTCTCTCTCTCTCTCTCTCTCTCTCTCTCTCTCTCTCTCTCTCTCTCTCTCTCTCTCTCTCTCTCTCTCTCTTGCTCTCTCTCTCTCTCTCTCTCTCTCTCTCTCTCTCTCTCTCTCTCTCTCTCTCTCTCTCTCTCTCTCTCTCTCTCTCTCTCTCTTGCTCTCTCTCTCTCTCTCTCTCTCTCTCTCTCTCTCTCTCTCTCTCTCTCTCTGCTATTTCTTCAAATTGTCTTACTCCCAAACTCATTCTTTTACTCCTACCCCCTCTCCCCACTCATTACTCTCATTCTCTCTCTCTCCCTCCCTCCCTCCCTCCCTCCCTCTCATCTCCTCACCCCACTCTCATCCTCACTCTCTCCCTCTTCCTGTCCTCTTTAAGGGATCCTTATCAATATAAAGACCACGTAGGGCTGCCTTATGCTACACTGAAGCCCTAATCAGCGGCAAGAGAGTGCCAAGTGCCAGATCATCACAAGGTCGCTGCTCCTGCGCTTTTACCTGTTGCTGATCACCCGTAGTGACTTTTGTGACAGGTGTCGCTTTTGGCCTCATCTCCAGCGGTCTAACTGGAATTTGATTTTGGGCGTCTGTTTAAAGTGTGAAGCTTCTGTTTTTTCTATGATGAAGGAAGGAGGGATTTTATATACTTTTTTTTAAGTGAATTCTTCGGTTTTTCACTTTTTTTCTTAAGTAGGCAACGTTTCCCCAGGTTTTCGGTATGAAAAAGTTAGATACATTTGTTACGCATGTTCCTTTTTAATTTGATTTTCGGTAAATATTGAACAAATCCACAAGGGCCGTGACGAGGATTCGAACCTGCGTCCGGGAGCATCCCAGACAATGCTTTAATCGACTGAGCTACGACAGGGTAAAAGAGTTGAAACCGAAGTTCTACTGAACTTACTGGATTCCGTAGCCTCTCCGAGGCACAAACCAGGATTTATTGTTCATTTGATGCATCACGTTAGTGTGATCTCTGTGTGTAACGGTATATATTGTATTTTATGTGCGCCAGATGAGGTCAAAATTTAATATTGATACCATTTTTGGTGTTCCTATTTCTCACTCCTTGCTCCTCTTTCGTTGTTGTACATTTGTTATATTTTTGTGACTTATTTTAATTAATTGTCATGAAATGAATAGAACACTGAATAATATAATTTTACTTCGAAAAAAACATCGAATGTCACAATAAGTTACATTTTCACGTGAGATGTTAAACAAAGCTAGTAAATGGGGCATAAACACACACACACACACACACACACACACACACACACACACACACACAAACACAAACACACACAGAGGACACTTGTGGAAATTGAGTGTCAATATGAGACATTAAAAATTATTTTTTTCAGTGTCAGAGTAGTAGACAAATAGAATGCATTAGACAGTGATGTAGTGGAGGCTGACTCCACACGCAATTTCAAGTGTAGATATGATAGAGGCCAATAGGCTCAAGAACCTGTGCATCAGTTGATTGACAGTTGAGAGGCGGGACCAAACAGCCTGAGCTCAACCCCCGCAAGCACAACTAGGTAAGTACACACACACACACACACACACACACACACACACACACACACACACACACACACACACACACACACACACACACACACACAGCTAGGGGAATACACACACACACACACACACAGCTAGGGGAATACACACACAACAGGAAGCAGCGAGTTACTGTGAGGGGTGAGACAGCCTGGCGTTACATCACCAGCGGAGTACACAGGCTTCTTTACTCGAACACATCTTGTTTCTGATTTACGTGAATGATCTTCCAAAGTTATAGACTCATTCCTCTCAATGTTTGCTGATAATGCTAAAATTATGAGAAGGATTATAATGGGCATAACTGGCAAACCCCTCACAGTGTTCAAGAGAGAACTGGATAAGCACCTCCAAAGGATACCTGATCAACCAGGCTGTGACTCACACGTCAGGCTGCGAGCAGCCGCGTCTAACAGCCTGGTTGATAAGTCCGGCAACCAGGAGGCCTGGTCGACGACCGGGCCGCGGGGACACTAAGCCCCGGAAGCACCTCAAGGTAGCCTCAAGGTAGGATTAAGACAGGTGAGGAGGAGAGCGAGATGCTACAGGATAACCTGGACAGACTGGAGGAATGGTCCGTCATATGGCTTTTAGAGTTTAACTTGAGCACGTGCAAAGAGATGAAGTCGTGCATAGGGAGCAGGAGGCCAAACACAATGTACTAGCTGGGAGATGAAATCTTTTAAAAGTTAGTAAGAGAAAAAGATCTTGGGGTTGACATCATACCAGACGTGTTCTCTGAAGTTCATATATAAAGGATAACATCAGCGGAATATGCAAGGCTGGCGAACATAAGAACTGCCCACAGAAACTTGTGTAAGGTATAATTCAGAACCTTGTATACTTCATATGTCAGACCAATACTGGATACATGCGCCTCCAGCCAGGAGTCCACATCTTGTCAAACTGAAAAAGAAGTTCGAAAAGGTTCAGAGGCATGCCACAAGGCTAGTCCCCGAGGTGAGGGATATGAGCTACGAGGAAAGATTACTGGAAATAAACCTTACGGCAGTGGAAGACAGAAGAGTTAGGGGAGACATGATTACTACCTATAAAATTATCAGAGGAATTGACAGGGTAGATAAAGATAAACTGTTTAGCATGGGTAGAACATAATCAAGGGGATACAGGTGAAAACTGAGTTCCCAAATGAACCACCGGGCATTAGAAAGAACTTTTTCAGTGTCAGAGTTGTTAACAGATAGAATGCATTAGAGAATGATGTGGTGGAGGCTGACTCCATACACAGTTTCATATGTCGATATGATAGAGCCCAGTAGGCTCAGGAATCTGTACACTAGTTGATTGACAGTTGAGAGGCGGGACCAAAGAGCCGAAGCTCAACCCCTGCAAGCACAAGTAGGTGAGTAACACGAGGTGGGTACACACATACACACACACACACACACAACTCAGAACTTTGTACACCACATATGTCAGGCCAATCCTGGAGTATGCAGCCCCAGCATGGAGTCCATATCTAGTCAAGGATAAGACTAAACTGGAAAAGGTTCAAAGGTTTGCCACCAGACTAGTACCCGAGCTGAGAGGTATGAGCTACGAGGAGAGACTACGGGAATTAAACTTCACTTCGCTGGAAGACAGAAGAGTTAGGGGGGACATGATCACCACATTCAAGATTCTGAAGGGAATTGATAGGGTAGATAAAGACAGTCTATTTAACACAAGGGGAACACGCACAAGGGGACACAGGTGGAAACTGAGTGCCCAAATGAGCCACAGAGATATTAGAAAGAACTTTTTTAGTGTCAGAGTGGATGACAAATGGAATGCATTAGGGGGTGACGTGGTGGAGGCTGACTCCATACACAGTTTCAAGTGTAGATATGACAGAGCCCGATAGGCTCAGGAATCTGTACACCTGTTGATTGACGGTTAAGAGGCGGGACCAAAGAGCCAGAGCTCAACCCCCGCAAACACAATTAGGTGAGTACACACACACACACACACACACACACCTGGTGGATAGCGCGCAGGACTCGTAATTCTGTGGCGCGGGTTCGATTCCCGCACGAGGCAGAAACAAATGGGCAAAGATTCTTTCACCCTAAGTGCCCCTGTTACCTAGCAGTAAATAGGTACCTGGGAGTTAGTCAGCTGTCACGGGCTGCTTCCTGGGGTGTGTGTGTGGTGTGGGAAAAAAAAAAAGTAGTTAGTAAACAGTTGATTGACAGTTGAGAGGCGGGCCGAAAGAGCAAAGCTCAACCCCCGCAAAAACACAACTAGTAAACACACACACAATATTATTACAATTTTATTAATATTATTCATATATTTATTGATATTGTTTGCTGACATTTCTGACCGTCTTATTCATCGTCATGTCTTCCATTCTCATCTCGTAGTTCTGCTCTCCCCTTATTTTTTCTCTCTTCCTTCTCATATTTGTTCTCTTCTGCTTCTTCTACTTCACATTATTATTATTGTTCTAATTTTGCACTTGATATTCATCTTATTTATCAGTTTCTATTCATCCTTTTAATCCTACAATATATTTTCTTACTTTTTTCTTTCTTCTCCTTTCCCAACCCCTCTTTCCTTTCTCCTTTCCAGTTTCCCTCCTTGATTCCCTCCTGCCTTTCCCTTTCCTCCATCTCCCTTCCCCTTTCCTCCCACCTCTTCCACTCGTCCCATTCCTTTTCGCACCTCTCCTGTCCTTCCTATCTTCCTCTGCCCCCTTCCTCCATTCCAATTCCTTTTCCCCTCTGGTCCCTCCCCCTCGTCCTTGCTCCTCTATGTTCATTGTCGCCAGTGTTTGTCAGTCAAGGCTCCGGGGTCCTGTAGAGACTGTCACTAGAGTCCTGTGAGTCTACTTCACTCTCCCCCACACACACTGCAAAAATACACCCTGTGCAACATACACCCAAAAATACACCCTGTGCAACATACACCCAAAAATACATCCTGTGCAACATACACCGAATAATACATCCTTGCAACATACACCCTGTGCAACATACACCTAAAAATACACCCTGTGCAACATACACCCAAAAATACACCCTGTGCAAAATACACCCAAAAATACACCCTGTGCAGCACACACCCAAAAATACACCCTGTGCAAAATACACCCAAAAATACACCCTGTGCAACATACACCCCAAAATACACCCTGTGCAACATACACCCCAAAATACACCCTGTGCAACATACACCCCAAAATACACCCTGTGCAACATACACCCCAAAATACATCCTGTGCAACATACACCCCAAAATACACCCTGTGCAACATACACCCCAAAATACACCCTGTGCAACATACACCCCAAAATACACCCTGTGCAACATACACCCCAAAATACACCCTGTGCAACATACACCCTGTGCAACATACACCCAAAAATACATCCTGTGCAGCATGCACCCAAAAATACACCCTGTGCAACACACCCAAAAATACACCCTGTGCAACACACCCAAAAATACACCCTGTGCAACTCACACCCAAAAATACACCCTGTGCAACATACACCAAAAAATACACCCTGTGCAACACACACCCAAAAATTCATCCTGTGCAACATACACCCAAGAACACACCCTGTACAACATACACCCAAGAACACACCCTGTACAACATACACCCAAGAACACACCCTGTACAACATACACCCAAAAATACACCCTGTGCAACATACACCCAAAAATACATCCTGTGCAACATACTCCCAAGAACACATCCAATGCAACACTTCCCCCCCTTTATAAATAATGATTGCATGCAGTAAAGCCTCTGCACATCGTTGCATTTTAGGGCAGGATTGTATTTTGTGGCTATTTAAATGTTCGAGTCTGAACCGGAGGCGAAGCGACCATTATTTTATACGAACGGCGCGGAATGTAAACAAAACTGGTGAATGAGGGCAAGCAGGCTGTAAACAAGGGTAAATACGCTGTATAGAAGCGTACATAAGGCGTAGAGGAGCGTAAATGAGGAGTAGAGGAGCGTAAATAAGGCGTAGAGGAGCGTAAATGAGGAGTAGAGGAGCGTAAATATGGCCTTGAGGAGCGTAAACAAGGCGTAGAGGAGCGTAAATGAGGAGTAGAGGAGCGTAAATAAGGCCTAGAGGAACGTTAATAAGGCGTCGAGGAGCGTAAATAATGTGTAGAGGAGCGTAAATAAGGAGTAGATGAGCGTAAATAAGGAGTAGAGGAGCGTAAATAAGGCGTAGAGGAATGAAAATAAGAAGTAGAGGAGCGTAAATAAGACGTAGAGCGTAAATAAGGCGAAGAGGAGCGTAAATAAGGCTTAAACATGCGTAAATAAGACGTAGAAGATCATAAATAAGACGTAGTTATGTGTGTGAGGAACTCTTGTTGTCAATCGGTTGAGAGTTGAGCAAAATATTTAATGCAACTCATTGCACAGTTTTCTTTAATTAAACTTAATACGTAACTCATTCCTAGCCTCCTTTAGTATAAAGTGCACTTGTAAGTTTAATCCAAAACACAATCAATAGATCAAAACAATGTGTGGAAACTCACAAGAGAAGCAAGCAATAATAATATTAATAATAATAATAATAATAATAATAAAAATAATAATAATAATAATAATAATAAAAATAATAATAATAATAATAATAATAATAATAATAAAAATAATAATAATAATAATAATAATAATAATAATAATAATAATAATAAAAATAATAATAAAAATAATAATAATAATAATAATAATCATAATAATAATAATAATAATAATAATAAAAATAATAATAAAAATAATAATAATAATAATAATAATAATAATAATAATAATAATAAAAATAATAATAATAATAATAATAATAATAATAATAATAATAATAATAATAATAAAAATAGTAATGAATGAATGACTCCGGGTGGTGCCGTTCAAGGAGCTAGGATGTAAAATGCAAATTTTAAAGGATCAAGGTGACTTTGGTAATTGCATATGGTCGTTGTGGTGACTGAAGAGGAAGTCAAAATGAGGGTTTTCCCTTGTAGCTTACGGAAATATATATTAGAATTGCAATATAATATAATGATATTAAATGCATGATATTAGATCACCAATTTACAGAATAATTGTTATGGGGGATTTGAACTGTAAAGTGGGAAAGGGTCTTAAAAACGGTGAGTGGAGGGCTGTGTATTAAATAATATTATACTGATATAATGAGCTGCATATTGATAGATTTATGTAAGTATACGTGGTACTGGGAAGAAACATAAGGAAAAGAAGATAATTCAATCGATTATTTTGATCGGAATCTAGATTATCCAGTAAATAATCACATATATATCAAATATATTCTTAAATATATGTAATATACTGATTTTTTGTATGAACAAACTATAAATACAAAGTCATTTATATATATACAACCATTTATGAATCATTTTTTTTTTATTTGGCTGGTGGGAGGAAATAACACTGTTTTAGTATTAGAAATAACACTGTATAAACATCAGAGGTCCTCGGTTGTTCAACATCTTCCCAGTGAGCATAAGAAATATTGCTGGAACAACCGTGGACATCTTCAAGAGAAAACTAGATCATTTTCTCCAAGTAGTGCCGGACCAACCGGGCTATGGTGGGTATGGGGACCTGCGGGCCGATGCAAGCAACAGCCTACTGGACCAAACTCTCACAAGTCAAGCCTGGCCTCGGGCCGGGCTTGGGGAGTAGAAGAACTCCCAGAACCCCATCTTGAGGTTATCTTGAGATGATTTCGGGGCTTTTTAGTGTCCCCGCGGCCTGGTCCTCGACCAGGGCTCCACCCCCAGGAAGCAGCCCGTGACAGCTGACTAACACCTAGGTTCCTATTTTACTGCTAGGTAACAGGGGCATCAGGGTGAAAGAAACTCTGCCCATTGTTTCTTGCCGGCGCCTGGGATCGAACCCAGGACCACAGAATCACAAGTCCAGCGTGTTGTCCGCTCGGCCGACCGGCTCCCAAGAAGCATATGGGGTATATAAAAGTAATAACAAAAGTATTTGTCTATATGACTGAACGGTAAATGGTCATCACAACAATGAAAAAATGAAAGAATAGAAACATTGACGATTCAGAATTAATTGATGAGAACAAATTGTAGATTTAATATTGATCTTAAAGCAGGAGATTATAACCAGATTCCTCTTCATAGCTCGTGGGAACACCAGTCATGCTTGTGTTCTTCCAATACCAGAAATAAGATACACAAAACGCTATTGATGAGAACAAAAAGTGACAGAAGCAGTTTGATAGTAAGAAACACAAATGATTTATTTGAGTGCAAACTGGACATGAAGACAGTGGGGAAAATATGAAGAGATACGCAAAATTTCAAACAGTAAACTAATCAAACTGAGAAGCTCAGAGATTTGATTTGATCCTGTGAAAATTAAAAAAATAAAAAATAAAAAATTGGCAATAATGCAAATATTCAAGACATAATATTAATTTGAATAAAAAAGTATGAAGCTGAAGAGAGACCTTGGGAAGTTTAATGAGTGTAATTGAAGACAGAATTAAAATGGGGAATATGAGTGAAATTGCAGGTTGAAGAAAACTGCAAGATAGTGGGTCTGGCCAAAGATAAAAGAGCTCCGGCTAATAAGCTGTTTATTTGAGAAACTAAAGCCACCTATTGTACATGCAGACATTATTATATACAGGAGAAAAGGAGGATGGAATAAATGAGAAAAGTTGTCAAAAAAATTAATAAAAATCTTCTACCCTTTATATAAAAGGAAAACTGGAATATTTGCTCAAAAAGCTTGGAACATTTTGTCCAAAAACCATGCAAAAAAATGGTAATGTACCAGATGGTTGGAAAAACGGCTTAGGTAGTACAGTAATAGAAAAAAAATGAACCCAGTGTGTGTACAAACTATAGAAATAATAATGTACTCGGTGTAGTGAGCACAATATAGCGATTAGAGACATTAGCAAATTATCGAGAAATTAGTTGATTGATGAACGAGGTGGAATGCGTAGTGGAAGAGGCAGCGGGGAACGGATTGAAATACAGTGGAGGAAGATTGAGATAGATAGTGAAGGACTCAGATTATTGTAGGAAAATTGTGACAGATATTGGAGGAAACTTGAGACAGAAAGTGGAGAAAGATTCATATAGATATTGGAAGAAGATTCATTCAGATACTAGAACAAAATTGATTCAGATAGTGGAGCAAGATTGAGGCAGATAGTGGAACAAGATTCCGAAACATGTTTGAGAAACAAATATTTAGATATATTGACGGAACATAAACACAAATATTGGAAGAATATTGACACAGCAATTGCAGAAAAATATTCAGAAAAATATATTGGAGAAAAATATTCAGAAAAATATGTTGGAGAAAAAGATTCAGACACAGATATGGGAGAAATAGTGGGACAGATATTGGAGGGAGAATAATTATAAACATTATGTGGTTCAGATGACACATAATAACATGCTGAAAGCACATAAGTATGTAAACAGCGAGGGAGTCTCGATACAAGGTGGAATGGTTATGTAAATGGTATAATTTCCTTATATAAATAGTTATATAAAATGGTATAATGTATACCATTTATAAATTGTATAAATATAATATAAATGGTATCCATTCCTTCCATGTGGAAGGAATGGATGATGATGATGATGATAAAAGTGATGAAGACACTATTTCGTTCGAATTTTAGGGGACATAAAGATTAAGAAGAAGATGGAGAGAGCATCTTGGTTCAAATTAGTGAGGTCTTTGATGCCCAGATCCGTCAAGGGTGATGAATCACCCGCAACTTTGATGAAGCTGACTTTTTTTTTCAAGCTGATTACCGCTTCGCTTCCTTGCCTTGCTGTGGTTGACTTCCTCGGCTAGCGGTATTTGCATTCCTTTTTGGCCAGCGGTAGTTGGAGTCTTCAGGAAGAGGAATGGCTCTGGTGCCCACAGCTAGTAGAAGGCACCTCGTAAGCTCTTGTTTGGCAGAGGCTCTTGCTTGATAAGAGTTTCTACTGACATATCTACTAAGGATTCTACTAAGGCTTATATTAGGAGGTTACAAGTGGGGGTTTCAACTGGAGATTCCGGGTTGATGGTCTGAGTCTGACCCTCCTCCGGATTTCTAGTTGGGATTAACACCTGGAGGTTTCTGCTGTGATCTCTTAAATGGACTAGTAATTATGAATGGTTTCAACAGGCATTCTTTCTCCACTAAACAGTTGTTTCCATTTTCGAGTCACCTTGAGGTGTTTTCGGGGCTTAGCGTCCCCGCGGCCCGGTCCTCGACCAGGCTTCCTCGTTGCTGGACTGGTCAACCAGGCTGTTGGACGCGGCTGCTCGCAGCCTGACGTATGAGTCACAGCGTGGTTGATTAGGTATCCTTTGGGTATGCTTACCAAGGTCTCTCTTAAACACTGTGAGGGGTCGGCCAGTTATGCCCCTTATGTGTAGTGGAAGAGTGTTGAATAGTCTCGGGCCTCTGATGTTGATAGAGTTCTCTCTCAGAGTACCTGTTCCACCTCTGCTCTTCAACGGGGATATTCTGCACATCCTGCCATGCCTTCTGGTCTCATGTGGTGTTATTTCTATGTGCTGGTTGGGGACCAGCCCCTCTACTATTTTCCACGTGTAAATTATTATGTATCTCTCCCGCCTGCGCTCAAGAGAATACAGATTTACGCTCTTTAATCGGCCCCAGTAGTTTAGATGTTTTACTGAGTGGATTCTAGTAGTAAAGGATCTCTGCACCTCTCTCAGAAGATTCAGAGAATCTCTGAATGCGAGTGCATTCAATTGTTTTCTTATTGGATTTCATCCGATATTTTAAACTCTTAAATTGGTTGAATTAGTTGAGGATGACATTTTATTTTAACAAATCCTTCAAGGTATTTTTTTATTTATTTTTTTTATTGTGTGTGTTACTATTTGACCCTTACCAAACCAAGAGCTTTCAGACATTCGGGGATTAAACTCAGTTTGAAGCAAAAATCTTGGTTATGAACATGTTAATAAATCAACTTTTATATTAATTTAAAGCACTGGGTCACTCAAGCAATCAGGGCATAGAATTTTGGGTTGGTGTATATGGGCGGTTTAAACCCGAGGACTCTCCTTGAGATATGATACAAAGAGCATATTCATGTAATGTTCACTCAGATTATATTAGTGTTTGTGTGCATAAGGGCATACCTGGGTCATACCTGGAGTGGGTTCTACGAGTCCCACTACTCCCAAACCCGATCTGGGGCCAGGCTTGAGATTAGGGGGATTTTATTTGTGCGATTGGGCTTATACTAATGTTTTTTTTATATGGACGTAGGGCATAAACTACTTATTTTATGTGTGCTTAGGGCATAAACTAGAGGATTTTATGTGTGCTTAGGGCATAAACTAGAGGATTTTATGTGTGCTTAGGGCATAAACTAGAGGCTTTTATGTGTGCTTAGGGCATAAACTAGAGGATTGTATATGTGCTTAGGGCATAAACTAGAGGATTGTGTGTGGGCTTAGGGTATAAGCTAGAGGATTTTATGTGTGCTTAGGGCATAAACTAGAGGATTTTATGTGGGCTTAGGGCATAAACTAGAGGATTTCATGTGTGTTTAAACCGTAAACTAGAGGATTTTATGTGTGTTTAAACCATAAACTAGAGGATTTTATGTGTGCTTAGGGCATAAACTAGAGGATTTTATGTGGGCTTAGGGCATAAACTAGAGGATTTTATGTGGGCTTAGGACATAAACTAAGGGGTTTTATGTATTCGCTGAGGTATGAACTAGAGAGAGATTTGTAGATAAATCATTAAGAGGGAATACTCGGAGCCCCCCCCCCCTCCCCCCACACTCCTCAAAAAAGCAAGACAAGATAAATATATTTTTCCCGTTATTGGAATTTCTATTTTTCAACAAAAGAAATATTTTGTTATATTTAATTAAATTAAATAAGTTATACCAGCAAAACATTATTTATATACTTTTTCTTCAAATAATAAAATATATTAAAAAAATCTTTCGAGTAATGAAACCTTCTTCACCATTAGGACTAAAAATCAGAGACAAAATTTTCAGACAAAATTACTGAGCAACTTTTTGAGACAAAAGACGCCAGGTAGGGAGGGTTGTGGGGGAAGGGAGGGGAAGGGGGTAGTGGATTAGGGAAGGGGAAGAGAATCAGGGGTAGCGTGGGAAAGGGAGCGTGTAAGGGGCAGGGATGAGGGGGGGGGGTGTGGGGCAAGCGGGACCACTTCCCATCAGTAGAGATAATAACGTGGACGTGGACAGTGACCAATTTCTGTGAAGGGGGGGGGAGGGGAGGAGAAGGGGAGGGAGGGGGGAGGATGATGGATTGTCCCCCCTGGTCCCGCCTTCCATGACCTTAGCCCAGACTTTGCAACATTTTCAGTTTCCAAGATATCTATCTATCTATCTGTGTGTGTGTGTGTGTGCGTGTGTTTATGTGTCGGTGTGTGGGGGGGTTACGACCTCTGGTTGTGTTTGTAAGGGGGGGGGGCCCACTCAGTCCCTAAGCCTCGAAGAAGAGGCTATGCAGCATCCAATGTGAGAACATTTGTTTCGCATCGTCTGTGATGCTGTTATCGTGGTAGAAAGCTGATGGAGATGTGATCAGCAAGATTCTCTTCGCATAGTAGGTATTGACGCATAGATGTGAAGCTCACCCCTCTTATGATGTATATTTTGTCAACTGGCTATTGACAAAGTAACAACTCTGCTATCATCGCTATCAACTCTGCAACATCTTCCAGGAGGATGAATGACAAACCTGTAGGCTTGTAGTTCAACCAAGACGTTGTTACTTCAGTAGCTTGCACGGGTTGCATGCCAGAGTTGCAGCTTTAGCTGTAGTTCAACCAAGACGTTCTTACTTCAGTAGCTTGCACGGGTTGCATGCCAGAGTTGCAGGTTTAGCTGTAGTTCAACGAAGACGTTCTTACTTCAGTAGCTTGCACGGGTTGCATGCCAGGGTTGCAAGTTTAGCTGTAGTTCAACGAAGACGTTCTTACTTCAGTAGCTTGCACGGGTTGCATGCCAGGGTTGCAAGTTTAGCTGTAGTTCAACGAAGACGTTCTTACTTCAGTAGCTTGCACGGGTTGCATGCCAGGGTTGCAAGTTTAGCTGTAGTTCAACGAAGACGTTCTTACTTCAGTAGCTTGCACGGGTTGCATGCCAGGGTTGCAAGTTTAGCTGTAGTTCAACGAAGACGTTCTTACTTCAGTAGCTTGCACGGGTTGCATGCCAGGGTTGCAAGTTTAGCTGTAGTTCAACGAAGACGTTCTTACTTCAGTAGCTTGCACGGGTTGCATGCCAGGGTTGCAAGTTTAGCTGTAGTTCAACGAAGCTGGCGTTTCTAAATATTGTGTGGGAACCGACCTGTGAGATTTATATTTATTTAATTTATATGAATTTATATTTACGTTAATTTATATACTTCGATAGCAATTTGTATAATGATAAGTGGACTGTATTTCTGCAATAATCTCATAATCTCACAAATCGATCCTCTACACATTAGGGGGGGTTATTAAATTAATATATATGCAGCCAATCAAACTACAGTATTAACTACATACATTGAAAAGGTTCCTTATCTTATAGTAC
>NC_091179.1:12600369-12615369 GCF_040958095.1 Procambarus clarkii
GAGAGCCATGATAGAGACGTATAAAATACTTAGGGGGGATTGACATATAGGAGAAAGAGGAAATGTTCGACTTAAAGACTAATAGAACAAGAGGTCAATGATGGAAGCTTAAGAAGCAGATGAGACACAGAGAAGTTGGAATATTTTATTTTAGCAAAATGTGAGAAGAGAATGGAATGAATTAAAGAATGGGAAGGGAACTATCAGGGGAAAGCGGCAAGCCATTATGACTATAGCACTGGGAAGGGAACTATCAGGGGAAAGCTCCAAACCATTATGACTATATAGCACTGGGAAGGGGTCAGGATAAGGATTTTGGGATAGGACGGTGGGAGGGAGGGTGGAGGGAAAGGACGAATGGTGCCCAAGCACTTAGACGGTCGGGGATTGAACGCCGACCTGCATGACGCGAGACCATCCAGTTCAAGTGGTAGGGGTGGATTGTTGACGCGAATTTCATAATTTTACAAGTAGATATAATAGGAAAATTGGTTAAGAGTCATTACATTAGACAACTAGAAACTAGAAAAACGTCGTCCAGGAGCTAACAGCTCGATCCTGCAGACACAAATAGTAAATATTTGGGTGAGTACACACACACACACACACACACACACACACACACACACACACACACACACACACACACACACACACACAGATAAAGGCAATATTAAATATAAACTAATATAAAGGCAAGAAAGGTACTGGTGGAACAGGCACTAGGGGACACAGGTGGAAGCTGAGTACCCAAATGAGTCACAGAGATATTAGAAAGAACTTTTTCAGTGTCAGAGTTGTTAGTAAATGGAATGTATTAGGAAGTGATGTGGTGGAGGCTGACTCCATACAAAGTTTCAAATGTAGATATGATGGAGCCCAGTAGGCTCAGGAATCTGTACACCAGTTGATTAACTGTTGGATGGCGGCACCAAAGAGCCGAAACTCAATACATACTCATTCACGATTAGATGAATGAGTATGTATTACTCATTCTTTCTCCCAATCTCACTTTCTCTCTTCAAATCTCTCTTTCTCCCAATCTCTCTTTCTCCCAATCTCTCTCTCTCCCCCAATCTCTCTCTCTCTCTCTCTCTCTCTCTCTCTCTCTCTCTCTCTCTCTCTCTCTCTCTCTCTCTCTCTCTCTCTCTCTCTTTCATTCTCTCTCGTCTATGACAAACGAGTCTCTCTATCCTGTCCAACACCAAAGGAGAAGCCAGCCAGCGAGCCTCGTCAACCAACCTACCAACATCCCGTTTGTCATTCCCGCGCTTGCAGCCGTGAGCGGAGGACGTGCCCAGTGCCTTCTCTTCCCCGTTCTCTAGACAGTATAATTCTGATCCCTCTCTGGTGATACAGAAACAACCCGATGGAGTGATCGGAGAGCAAATGGGCCTGTAACTGAAAGAGATCAGCAATGGTGTTGCTGTAATTGGGTCGGAGAAGTACATAGTGTTGCTGTAATTGGTCGGAGAAGTACATAGTGTTGCTGTAATTGGTCGGAGAATTATTTAGTGTTGCTGTAAGTAGTTATTAGATGTGTTACGGCCGATTGCTGAATGAATTAATAGAGGAACTGATAATTGAGCCCGTTCTTCAGTTGCCCCAACGAACAGAAAATGGCGTGCAAAAACACCCTAACCTAACCATTTGACGCACATGTAGAATACGCGAATATATGCGAGCAGCTATGATTGATAGTACATCATATTTTTACCGTTTGGGATTTTGACGTCAAAATGCAATGTATTATTCGAGACGACAGGTTGGATGATTAGATGATTGAGAGATGCCTAATATGTGATGAGTTGGCAATGTGATGATTGGTTATAGGAGAGTTGTGGTGTATTTGTTTGATTCTCACTTCTATTGTGGGTTGTGATGGAGCTGGTGAGGCTGTGATAGTCTGTTTGTACGAGCGGTGATGCTCTGAATGGTTGTAAATTGTGGCGTGTGCTTCGTTGATGAAGACATAGTGTAGTCTCTCTCTCACACACACACACACACACACACACACACACACACACACACACACACACACACACACACACACACACACACACACACACACACACACACCACCACCGGTGGAGCCGGTGGCCGAGGGGACAGCACGCTGGACAAGTGATCCTGTGGTTTCGGGTTCGATCCCGGGCGACGGCAAGAAACGATGGGCAGAGTTTCTTTCACCCTATGCCCCTGTTACCTAACAGTAAATAGGTACCTGGGAGTTAGTCAGCTGTCACGGGCTGCTTCCTGGTGTGTGTGTGTGTGTGTGTGTGTGTGTGTGTGTGTGTGTGTGTGTGTGTGTGTGTGTGTGTGTGTGTGCTTGTGTGTGTGTGGTGTGGGGGAAAAAAAGTAGTAGTAGTAGAAACAGTTGATTGACAGTTGAGAGGCGGGCCGAAAGAGCAAAGCTAAACCCCCGCAAGCACAACAAGGTGAATACAACAAGGTGAATAGAACAAGATGAATACACACACACACACATACACACACACACACACACACACACACACACACACACACACACACACACACACACACACACACACACATATATATATATATATATATATATATATATATATATATATATATACATAATTTAATTTAATATGCATATGGTGTGTGCAACACAAGTGTTTGTGGCACAGTTGTTGTGTTGCAGGCTCCCACGTCTGGTATAATTGCATTGTGACACGTATTGCGAATAATTCCGGTTGCATATGCTAGCATGCAGGATGTGTTTTTGCAACATAGTGATGTATACATAGTTCTGTATTAAATTTCTTGCATTTATTTTGGTGTATGTGCGTATACTCACACTCTCTCAGGGTTGTGTTTCAGCTCCGGAGTCCTGCCTTTCATGTTATCGGTAGTTTAAGGCCAATATTAATCTCACCCTTTTTTATCATATATCATTTTTTTTAACTGTTTAATGAGTTGGCTTTAATACATATTTTATTCATTTGCTTAATACTCTTACATTGTAGAAGTTATTTCTTGACATTCCTGTGACTCACAGGGATCGCGCTTCTATACAAGGCTTTTGACATCTCTGTGACTCTCTGATTGAGGGAGACGCAGACACAGATAGAGTAAGGCGAGACATGATCACTACCTTCATATTCTTAGAGGAATTGACAGGGTAGATATAGATAAACTGTTTAACACGGGTGGTACGCGAACAAGGGAACACAGGTGGAGACTGAGTACCCAAATGAGCCGCAGGGACATTAGAAAGAACTGTTTTCAGTGTCAGGGTAGTTAACGGATGGAATGCATTAGGCAGTGATGTGGTGGAGGCTGACTCCATACACAGTTTCAAATGTAGATATGATAGAGCCCAGTAGGCTCAGGTATCTGTACATCAGTTGATCGACAGTTGAGAGGTGGGACCAAAAAGTCAGAAGTAAACCCCTGCAAGCACAAATAAGTGAATACAACTAGGTGAGTACAGCAGAGAGAGAGAGACAGGTAGGAACAGAGAGACAGAGAAGAGGTATATAGAAACACATTGGGAAGCCGTATTAGTTTCCTTTTGTTAGCACTATTTTTCATATTTTTTGTTTTTGTTTGAAAGATGACGGGTCGACCCATACACCATGTATGTATGTATGTATGTATGTATGTATGTATGTATGTATGTATGAATGTATGTATGTATGTATGTATGTATGTATGTATGTATGTATGTATGTATGTATGTATGTCAAGATCAATACTCACCCTTGAGTAAGACCTTTGGTTCCCTCCTCTGCTCTCCAAGAAACTATAAGTTACTCCATTCTCAAAATCCATATTGATTTGAAGTATTACTTACAAGATTTAATCTTGCTCTTGCTGTTCAATACAATCTTAACATCTAAAACCGTTCCACTTAGATGCTTCACGACCTCTCACATGATGGCGCTGCTATTATACTCTTAAGTTGAGACCTTTCTCTTACAACCTCTTATGGGAGGTCACCTAAGAGCTCTAAGGTGCTTCGAGCCTTTTTTCCTCACGACTACTCGTGTTTCGTCGATCATATGCGCTTAAACCCGTATATATATAGTAGTGACTTTCAGTGCATTCGGCTCGCTTCTTAAGCTTCGGGTAAATATACTGATTTGGAAATATTGGTTTTCGATTTATGGGTCAAATTGCCTAGTAACATAATGGACGTATATATAGTCGATGGATATAGGTTTATATGAATGTTATATATATATATATATATATATATATATATATATATATATATATATATATATATATATATATATATATATATATATATATATATATCTTATATATATATATATATATATATATATATATATATATATATATATATATATATATATATATATATATGCGAACAAGCCTGAATGGTCCCCAGGACTATATGGGACTGAAAACTCACACCCCAGAAGTGACTCGAACCCATACTCCCAGGAGCAACGCAACTGGTAACTGCAGGGCGCCTTAATCCGCTTGACCATCACGGCCGGCAACTCGGATGGTAATCTTGGGCATAGCATTTCACCAAATCACCTCATGAGTTTTCAGTTATTTTTCAAATCACCTCATGAGTTTTTTCAGTTTTATATCGGCATATATCGATATAAGCCAATATGCAACCGAAAACTCCACACCCCAAATGGATTCGAACCCAGACAGCCAGAAGCAGTATGCACCTTGGCATACCTGGACGTACGTATTTTTTTGTACGTCGTCATAACGTCTGCCCAATAGTTTCCTTCCTCCAGTGCAGTGTTGTCCAGTTCCGTCAGTGTTTCTTCATAGCTCGTTCCCTTTAGCTCAGGAACGAACCTTGTTATATATATATTGAACCTTTTCTATTTTTTGTTTTGTGTTTCTTTACTTAAGTGTTCCATGCAGGGCCAGCATACTCAGTAACAGGTCTCACAAAGGGATGCATACAGCGCTCGGTAGCGATCTCTGTCCAAGTTCCTGAAGATTATCCGGACGTTTGGCAGTAGCGAGTCCGCTGCCCTCGTTATTCTGTGCCTATGATGTTAGATCTACAGTTATGCCCACTACTGAGTCTTTTTTTTTCAGAAGTTTGAAGTTGTCTTCCCTTCATCCTGTGTGTGTGTGTGTGTGTGTGTGTGTGTACTCACCTAATTGTACTCACCTAATTGTGCTTGCGGGGGTTGAGCTCTGGCTCTTTGGTCCCGCCTCTCAACCGTCAATCAACTGGTGTACAGATTCCTGAGCCTATTGGGCTCTATCATATCTACATTTGAAACTGTGAATGGAGTCAGCCTCCACCACATCACTTCCTAATGCATTCCATTTGCTAACTACTCTGACACTGAAAAAGTTCTTTCTAACGTCTCTGTGGCTCATTTGGGTACTCAGCTTCCACCTGTGTCCCCTTGTTCGCGTCCCACCAGTGTTGAAAAGTTCATCCTTGTTTACCCGGTCGATTCCCCTGAGGATTTTGTAGGTTGTGATCATGTCCCCCCTTACTCTTCTGTCTTCCAGTGTCGTGAGGTGCATTTCCCGCAGCCTTTCCTCATAACTCATGCCTCTTAGTTCTGGGACTAGTCTAGTAGCATACCTTTGGACTTTTTCCAGCTTCGTCTTGTGCTTGACAAGGTACGGGCTCCATGCTGGGGCCGCATACTCCAGGATTGGTCTTACATATGTGGTGTACAAGATTCTGAATGATTCCTTACACAGGTTCCTGAACGCCGTTCTGATGTTAGCCAGCCTCGCATATGCCGCAGACGTTATTCTCTTTATGTGGGCTTCAGGAGACAGGTTTGGTGTGATATCAACTCCTAGATCTTTCTCTCTGTCTGTTTCATTAAGTACTTCATCTCCTATTCTGTATCCTGTGCCTGGCCTCCTGTTTCCACTGCCTAGTTTCATTACTTTGCATTTACTCGGGTTGAACTTCAACAGCCATTTGTTGGACCATTCACTCAGTCTATCCAGGTCATCTTGTAGCCTCCTACTATCATCCTCTGTTTCAATCCTCCTCATAATTTTTGCATCGTCGGCAAACATTGAGAGGAACGAATCTATACCCTCTGGGAGATCATTTACATATACCAGAAACAGTATAGGTCCAAGGACTGACCCCTGCGGGACTCCGCTTGTGACGTCTCGCCAATCTGAGACCTCACCCCTCACACAGACTCGTTGTCTCCTGTTGCTTAGGTATTCCTCTATCCACCGGAGTACCTTCCCTCTCACTCCAGCCTGCATCTCCAACTTTCGCACTAGCCTCTTGTGTGGCACTGTATCAAAGTGTGTGTGTGTGTGTGTGTGTGTGTGTGTGTGTGTGTGTGTGTGTGTAGGATCGAGCTGTTACCTTTTGGACCTTGCCTTTCTAACCGTCGGTTGGGTAATATTCTAACTCCCGACTTACTTTCCCCATGTTATATCTATTTACCTATCTATATACTAATTTCCTTTTTAGGTGAACAAAGCAATCAAGTGAAAGAAACGCTGCCTATACATATATTTTTTTTTTACCCTAACCTATAATAGAACCCAGGTCGTTGGTTTGCGAATGCCGAACGCGTGTAATTAGTGCAATAATTCAGTACAATAATGTAATTTGAGCATCGGGACTCATTAGCTCGAAATGCTAAAAAAAAAAATATCAAATCTGGCGTATCCAATTACTCATTAATACAGTTCAGAGAGAGGCAGTATCTCACCCTAATTTTAAATTGGCATAATGGAAACGAACAAAGGGGAAAAGATTACAAAGTTTACCTTACATCTGCTTAATAGATTTTTCAAGGGGTAGGTTTTTGTTGGTGAATTTTCTTTGTTGGACAAGAAAGTTAGGACAAGAAAACAATATATATATATATATATATATATATATATATATATATATATATATATATATATATATATATATATATATATATATATATTCCCATTGAAGGCAGATGAGACTAGAGTTAAAAAAATGTATATAAATCCTTCACTGCCCGCATAGAATCATTGAAGCACTTACACTAACATCACTGAATCAAAGCACTTAAAGTGATCCCTTATGAACGAAGAGAGTGATATCTCCCATTAAACACATTGAAAATACAGTACTGGATGCTGAAAATACAAGATCCAGCCTGTGCAATTAATCTGCAACACACTGCAGTGAGAGATATGGTCGGAATCGAGAAATATGTTCACTGAAAAGTTAGGGTATATGAGGCGCAGTAATATGACAGTGCAAACCTCAGAAACTCACCACTTTTCAATATCCTGCCAACAAATATGAGGAATGTTCCTGGATCAACACCGGGATGCCTTCAAGGAGGAATCTGGACGCGTTCCTGCTGCTGCTGGAGGTGCCGGCTGGGCCTGGCTGGGGTTACCATGTGGGTCTGTGGGGCCACGGAGACGAATAACAGCATCACAATCCACCCGATCACTAAGGAAGAATGAACATAAGAACATAAGAACAAAGGCAACTGTAGAAGGCCTATTGGCCCATACGAGGCAGCTCCTCGAAGGCAGATGACACTGTAGAGTTTAATGTATTTGTAGAATTTTGTATTTGTATTTGTAGAGTTTGTAGAGATGACACTCCGTTGACCACGGAGACCCCACGAATGACCTCAGGCAAGGCTGTGACAGTTGAACAGTTCTAGAAACCGGTTAGAGGGAAACAGAAATGTGTATGCATACGGATGATTGTGTGCGACATGGATGAGTGTGTGCGGATGAATGAGCATACACCTACGCAATTGGAAACACTATTTATATACACCCAGAAAACCGCAGTGAGACCCCACGAATATTTTTGCTTCACCCTCGAGGAAAAAAGTGCTGAAAATTCCTGCAATGAGGAATATTTGTCGTGTCACTGAACTATCGCGACTGTGGGATAAAATTTCCTTCTTTGCCAACATTCGCCAACCTGCTGAGACATCGGGTGGGAGAGTGAGGTGAAATTCCTCCTTCCGCAAATATTTTCTCATTCTTTTTCGTGGATTTGGCCAGTGTTAGATGACAACACGAAGGGGAAAGGGGGAAGGAGAGTGACTTCTCCCCCATTGATATTTACCATTAACCTGGAAACTAATCATCAGGAACAATAGCGAGACCTTTGACAAGCCACCGGCTTCCTGTCCCCGTCGAGGTAACCAGAGATATTGTCTCTTAGATAAATTTAAAGAGTGAAACAGTAAATATACAATATGTTAAATGTGTCTTCGCCTGAGAAAAGCATTGGCAGCAAAATTATGAAAAAAAGCTTGTGAGTCCTTCAAGCTTACGTGACCTTCAGACTGCAAGCAGCGGCGTCTAACAGCCTCGTTGACCAGACTGCTAACCAGGAGGCCTGGTCAGAGCCCGGGTCACGGGGTCAATAATCCCCGCCTCCCACGATTAACAAGTAGACAACAAACAGGTGAACCTTTATAATTATTGATATTTACGATAGTACAAACCTGGGGCCAGGATTCATCACGAACCTGCAATAAATGTGGATGCTTACGAAACCTGTGCATCTTTCCTCAATCTTGGCGGCTGAGATTGCATTTAGCAAACACTTTTGGCGTTCTCAAGCGCCAGGAGATTGTCTACAACAATAGAACCCTTTGCTTGCAAAGTTTCTAAGCTCATAACTTAATAAATACAGACCAAACTGCCATGATTGAAACACAGATGAACAGGGTAAAGATGAACACACATAAAGGCTTGATAAATCCTAGCCGTGGTGTACTCTACAACTTTCTCTTACTCCACTGGGAAGTACCAGGTGTGCTGCTCCTTTCAAAGACATTTACGTTTTTTAATGGAAAAGTTTAAACAAATGACTGGAAAGTATTTAAACTTTGAAGATTATATAATAGAGAAGTATAGTTGCTCATCTCTCTCTCTCTCTCTCTCTCTCTCTCTCTCTCTCTCTCTCTCTCTCTCTCTCTCTCTCTCTCTCTCTCTCTCTCTCTCTCTCTCTCTCTGTTTCTCCCTCCCTCTTACCTACCTCCTTATCTCCCTTCCCCTGTATCTCATTCTACTTACTCATAGCTTACTCATGATCTCCGTAGGTAAATCATTCCCATTACACGATTCACAATTGCCAAGCTCATATGGAATCCAATTACACTATTCCCAAGGCGCCATATCCGTATACCAGCCCATAACACTATTTCTAAAGTACCAGACCGGCGTCACATCCAGCTACCCTATTCCCAAGGTGCTACAACCGCATGATATCCCATTTTTTTATCCAAAATTACCATTAAAGCTAGAAGACATCAGTTTCTGTATCCCACACACTGATACCAGAGCCTCGAAGCTACTACTTTCTACCAGACCAGACGCGTGATGCATTCAAGAACAACATCTCACAGTGATGCCAGAATGGCGAGACATGCCAGAGGAACATTAAACCCCCATTAGTACCAAGACTACTCGCCTGACAACCCCTGGAGCCAAACACCACGTTTTCAATTGTCTCTATGATACTCTCGTCAACACAACACTCCCTGCACCAGGGGATGCAGGGGCGGTTTCCAGCGAGGAAACTTAACAATTGTCTTTAGCGCTACCGGGTAAAAGTCTCTGCGGCTTGTAAGAGAGAGACAGGGAGCTACTTAACCCCTTCAAACGATGCGCCTGTATAGGACTCAACACCCCTGTAACGTGGTCCATTAAACGCTTCCGCTGGGTTTTTAATGGAGTCGCGGCGTCGTTTAGGATCTAATGGGGTCTGTGAAGTCGGTGAAGAGGGTGTGGAAAGGGCAATTGTAGGGAGTGAAAGGGGCGGGGAGAGGTTCGGGGTTACTACAGACGTGTGTGTGTATATATATATATTCCCCCAGTCCTCCCCACCATTCCCCATTCCCTCATCCGATGCATTCCCAAATGATCTGATGTTCCCTTAAAAAAATTTAGAACATCAAATGATCTAATATTCCCATCACTGAAAAATAAGACAAACAGTTGAAAAGGCGAAATGAAAAACATTGAAAAAATAAAAAAATAAACTCTACTCACGAAACGAACGGTATGGTAAACAACACAGCTCAATTCAAATGTAATGTTGCACAAAATAAATAAATAAAAATGAAAATAATTCGAAATCTCTGAAAATTCAAATTATCATTGCAATCGGAAACTTTGAAATGGAATTCGTAACATATTTAGAATAGCACGTGTTGCTATTACGTGCAACAGATGGCGTTGCATGATTTTACCTGTCACAGGTATGGCATCTATATAGTAGGTATATAAAAACATGCACATATTTAAATGGAACATTGTGTCAAAATTTCAGAGCAGTCTGTGAAGAACTCTGGGAGATTACAGCGTGTGTTGCTCTTACGGCCAACTGATGGTGCTGTTTTTAAAAAACACCATGTTTTTTTCCTGTCACAGGTGAGGCCTGTATATAGTAGGTATATAAAAACATGCGCCTATTCGAATGCAACGTTGTGTCAAAATTTCAAAGCAATCGGTAACGAGGTTGAGGCATTGAGGTTACTAAAGACTTATCCATGGATACGAGGTTGTTATTGTTGTTAAAGACGAATCCTTGGGTGAAGGATAGGTGAGGGAGAAGGGGAGAGGGAGGGCGAAGGGGTATTTACGGGCCGACAGGAAATATAATTAAATCTTTTGGTCCAATCTATTTCGTTTCATTTTTTTCTTCAGACGAATACGTAATTAGCGTTGTTAAGTTGAGAGAAATTTCTCGTTGTTATTTGTTGGGGTGTTTTGTTGTTGCAGTTTTGTTGTCAAAGGCATTTCTTCTGATGTTGCTGTTGTTGTCTGTGTTTGCTGTGTTTGCTGTGTTTGTTTCTGCTTATGCTGCTACCAGTATTTCGGCAACGTCTTGCAAGTTATCTGATGCTGTTGATGCTGCCTCTTGATTTGATGCTGTAAACTGTTTTTATTGTTGTTAATTGATGTGGCTGGTGCTGCAACTGTTGCCTGCTACTACTGCTGCTGTTGCCTGCTACTGCTGTTGTTGCCTGCTACTGTTGCTGTTGACTGCGACTTTTTATGTTGCCTGCTACTGCTCCTGTTGCCTGCTACTGCTGTTGTTTTCTGCGACTTTTAATGTTGCCTGCTAATGCTGCTGTTGCCTGCGACTATTACTGTTGCCTGCTACCGCTGCTGTTGCCTACGACTATTGCTGTTGCCTGCTTCCGCTGCTGTTGCCTGCTACCGCTGCTGTGGCCTGCTACTGCTGCTGTTGCCTGCTTCCGCTGCTGTTGCCTGCTTCCGCTGCTGTTGCCTGCTTCCGCTGCTGTTGCCTGCTACTGCTGCTGTTGCCTGCTACTGCTGCTGTGGCCTGCTACTGCTGCTGTTGCCTGCTTCCGCTGTTGTTGCCTGCTACTGCTGCTGTTGCCTGCTACTGCTGCTGTTGCCTGATACTACTACTGTTACCTGCCACTGCTGCTGTTGCCTGCTACTGCTGCTACTGCTGCTGTTGCCTGCTACTGTTGCCTGCTTCCGCTGCTGTTGCCTGCTACTGCTGCTGTTGCCTGCTACTGCTTCTGTTGTCTGCTACTGCTGCTGTTGCCTGCTACTGCTGCTGTTGCCTGCTACTGCTGTTGTTGCTCGCTGTTGTTGCTGTTGCCTGCAACTGCTGCGGTTGCCTGCTACTGCTGCTGTTGCCTGCTTCCGCTGCTGTTGCCTGCTAGTTCTGTTGTTACCTGCTACTGCTGCTGTTGCCTGCTAATGCTGCGGTTGCCTGCTACTGCTGCTGTTGCCTGCTAATGCTGCTGTTGCCTGCTACTGCTGCGGTTGCCTGCTACTGCTGCTGTTGCCTGCTACTGCTGCTGTTGCCTGCTACTGCAGCTGTTGCGTGCTACTTCTGCGGTTGCCTGCTACTGCTGCCTGCTACTGCTGCTGTTGCCTGCTACTGTTTCTGTTGCCTGCTACTGCTGCTGTTGCCTGCTACTGCTGCTGTTACCTGCTACTGCTGTTGTTGCCTGCTGCTGTTGCCTGCTTTTGTTTCTGTTGCCTGCTACTGCTGTTGTTTCCTGCGACTATTGCTGTTGCCTGCTACTGCTACTGTTGCCTGCTACTACTGTTACTGCCTGCTTCTCCTGTTGTTGCCTGCTACTGCTGCTGTTGCCTGCTGCTGTTTCCTGCTACTGCTCCTGTTGCCTGCTGCTGCTACTGTTGCCTGCGACTGCTACTGTTGCCTGCTACTGCTGCTTCTGCCTGCTACTGCTGCTGTTGCCTGCTACTGCTACTGTTGCCTGCTACTGCTACTGTTACCTGCTACTGCTGCTGTTGTCTGCTACTGCTACTGTTGCCTGCTACTGCTACTGTTACCTGCTACTGCTGCTGTTGTCTGCTACTGCTACTGTTGCCTGCTACTGCTACTGTTACTTGCTACTGCTGCTGTTGCCTGCTACTGCTACTGTTGCCTGCTACTGCTACTGTTACTTGCTACTGCTGCTGTTGTCTGCTACTGCTACTGTTGCCTGCTACTGCTACTGTTACCTGCTACTGCTACTGTTACCTGCTACTGCTACTGTTGCCTGCTACTGCTACTGTTACTTGCTACTGCTGCTGTTGCCTGCTACATCTGCTGGTGTATACTCACTAATTTGTTCTTGCAGGATCGAACTCTAACTCTTGGACCCAAAGTACCTTGTATGTGTGTAATAGAGAGAAATATATGTAGTAGATATGATGGAGGAAAAATAGATTGGGAGTCAATATATTAAACAACCAACAGCTAGAAAGGCGGGGTCCAAGAGCTAAGAGCTCGATCCTGCAGGCACAGATTGCAGTACAAATAGTAAATACACTCAAACACACTCTCGAACAAGGAGAACTTCAACACACACTGCCTCTCATCCTCTCCTCAAAGCACTCGAGATGAATTCAGTGGACATTCAACAGTTGTCCTCCGGAGCCGTGTTATGCCTCAGTGGCCGAGGTGGAGGCTGAGGCCCTCTCACGTCATAGCCAGACTCTGCTTGTCTCAACTCTTCTATGAAAATCCAGAGAGAGAGAGAGAGAGAGTGAGAGAGAGTCAGAGACAGACAGACAGAGAGAGAGTGACACTCGCAGCCTTTTCGTGGTAATTCCAATTAATATGGTAACTAGTGACAACTTGAGATAATTATAGACTGATGGAAGCTCCCGTCAATTAAACCATCAAGTTTGCCCAAGGAGAAAACTTATTGCAATGAGATACTCTCGGATTTTGCCAAGAATTAATTTAGTTTGGAGTTTTAGGACGAGAGGGCGCTAAGGTGGTGCTGGAACGCAAGTTGATGGGGTTGTAGATGAGAGGTTGATGGGACTGTGGGAGAGGGGGTTGATGCGGTTGGGAAAGAGAGGTTGCTGGGGAAGTGGAAGACGTATTGATGTGGTTGTGGAAGAAGGAGGAGGGTTGATGTGGTACGAGTTTAGGAAGGCTGAATGAGTAGGGAAAGTGCCGGATCCCGTCCGCTAGTAATTTGTTCATCATTGTAACTATAGCCAACATCGTCCCGGATTTGGGGACGCTGTAGGATGCCGGTGATCTGACTGAGGAAGCTGTTGGTGTTGGAGGTTGTCGGTAAGCTGACTGAGGAAGCTGTTGGTGCTGGACGATTGTTGATTCCCACGGTGACCTCTGATCTTTGACCTCTTACATGTCACTGATATGGACGAGGGGTTTTCTTAAGATGCCTTGCATCTCTTGCAACTTATCAGCCGCTGCTTAAAGCTTATTCGCTGTTGCAGATGTTGACATGCCTCGGCCAGATGCTCGCTGGTGAGTGTTTGATGGCTGCAGATTGTTTGCAATCTGTCTCTAAAGTTGTTTGTCTATTTGATGACAAGTTTAGCTCCCCCAAAAGGTTGGAATTTTCTTACAAGAGAGTGTTTGAGAAAGCTTTATGTGAACACCTACAGCTGTTAAGTGCCACTTCCATCAAATAATCCTAATATCCAATACAAACCCTGGCAAGCAAATCTCCACCCAATCATCTCTTGTCATAACCAACTCACACCCAATAAGATCTCTCGTAAGAAAACGTATATAATACGTATATTTCCAAATATCCTCTGCGGCCAATCAAATTACAGGTTTCTCTCGCCGAGCTGATTCATTTGGGGGGATGTGATTGGACCATAAGACGCTATATACTGAGATCGGTGGACAGCGGCCGGCAGGGAGGCAGGCAGGCAGGCAGACAGGCAGACAGGCAGGCAGACAGACAAGCAGGCAGGCGAGGGATGGGTTCTATCCTTCAGCGCGATACAGATAGGAACCCCGTCCATCAGCCTAGCTTTTCATCATCCACAAACCTCTTAATAAAAAATCGACGCATTCAGTAAAAATGCAAGCAGAGTTAAGTGGGGGGCTGCTTGGCTTCTTATGGGCAAAACAGTCGCATTTTGTACGGAGTGGGAAATCATGAGAGAGGGGGGGCTGGCGTCCACAACCACAGAGTGTCGTAACACCGCGACATTACGACTCGTAACATCGCTCTACCCTCGTGTTTACTTTCTCGTTCCCTTCCATTCCCATCAATTTTGGCTTCGGAGAGCGTAATGCATCCCAAATTTCGCAACAATCCATCTCGGATTAATATATCTGTTATAACGAAGCCCGGGGCGGGTAGTTGAGTGGGGCATGATCGTATCTCACTTGAAGCTCCATAAAGAGAGAGCAAGAGTAAGGATGGTGTTGACGGAAGTAGAAGCCGGAGTCATTGTGCGGAGATCGGGACGTGTGCGTGCATATAATGTCCCGTGTGGGGCTCCATTGTCGTAAACTTGGCGCCGCCCGTATCTTTCTCCACGATGCTATCTTCAAGTATTTTCTCACTGCCTTTCCGCGTCTTTGTGAGCTCTTTCTCTTGTCTCTCTCTCTACTCTTTATCTCTTTCTCTCTCTCACACACACAGACACTCTCTCTGACTCTCTCTCTCTCTCTCTCTCTCTCTCTCTCTCTCTCTCTCTCTCTCTCTCTCTCTCTCTCTCTCTCTCTCTCTCTCTCTCTCTCTCTCTCTCGCTCTCTCTCTCTCTCTCTCTCTCTCTCTCTCTCTCTCTCTC
>NC_091179.1:12617869-12632869 GCF_040958095.1 Procambarus clarkii
CACACACACACACACACACACATACACACACACTCGCCTAGTAACTGAGTGGATAGCGCTCTGGTTGAGTAGATCTAGGGATCCGGAATCGATCCCGGGCCATGGCGGAAACAAATGGACAAAATTTATTTCACCCTGATGCCTCTGTTACCTAGCAGCAGTAAATAGGTACCTGGGAGTTAGACAGCTGCTACGGGCTGCTTCCTGGGTGTGTGTGTGAAAAAAATAGTAGTAACAGTTGACTGATTGACCGTTGAGACGCGGGCCGAAAGAGCAGAGCTCAATCCCCGAAAGCACAAAACACAACTAGGTGAGCCACAACTCCACCCCCCCCCCCGGGGAGAGGAGCCAAAACCCCCCCTACATCACTGGTGAGAGGAGCCACAACCCCCCCTACATCACTGGTGAGAGGAGCCACAACCCCCTCCCTCCCAACACTGGAGAGAGGAGCCACAAACCCCCCCCCCCATCACTGGTAAGAGGAGCCACAAACCCCCCATCACTGGCAAGAGGAGCCACAAACCCCCCCATCACTGATAAGAGGAGCCACAAACCCCCCATCACTGGTAAGAGGAGCCACAAACCCCCATCACTGGTGAGAGGAGCCAGAAACCCCCCATCACTGGTAAGAGGAGCCACAAACCCCCCATCACTGGTAAGAGGAGCCACAAACCCCCCATCACTGGTAAGAGGAGCCACAAACCCCCCATCACTGGTAAGAGGAGCCACAAACCCCCCATCACTGGTAAGAGGAGCCACAAACCCCCCATCACTGGTAACAGGAGCCACAACCCCCCCCCCATCACTGGTAAGAGGAGCCACAAACCCCTCCATCACTGGTAAGAGGAGCCACAAACCCCCCCATCACTGGTAAGAGGAGCCACAAACCCCCTATCACTGGTGAGAGGAGCCAGAAACCCCCCATCACTTGTAAGATGAGCCACAACCCCCCCATCACTGGTAAGAGGAGCCACAAACCCCCCATCACTTGTAAGATGAGCCACAAACCCCCCATCACTTGTAAGATGAGCCACAAACCCCCCTCCCCCATCACTGGTAAGAGGAGCCACAAACCCCCCTCCCCCATCACTGGTAAGAGGAGCCACAAACCCCCCATCACTGGTAAGAAGAGCCACAACCCCCCCCCCCAATCACTGGTAAATGGAGCCACAAACCCCCCCCCCATTACTGGTAAGAGGAGCCACAAACCCCCCATCACTGGTAAGAAGAGCCACAACCCTCCCCCCCCCATCACTGGTAAGAGGAGACACAAACCCCCCCATCACTGGTGGTGAGAAGAGCCACAAACCCCCCCATCACTGGTAAGAGGAGCCACAAACCCCCCATCACTGGTAAGAGGAGCCACAAACCCCCCCCCCCCATCACTGGTAAGAGGAGCCACAACCCCCCCGTCATCAAAACAAAACAGAAAGAAAATTTCGCGTCCAGAACGAAGTAGGTCGAAGAGAGTGTTCGTTTACCTGAAAGTGATGCGTTCCCAACGAGCAAAATCGGGATGAGGAAAATTGCTGGCCGGGCCTGGCCGGGCTCGGCGTAATTCTTTTTTTTCTTTTTTGGTGTATGTGTGTTTATAAAAGGATTTGAGAACGCCGGCGAATATTACATTGGTTTTATGATCAAACTCTGTTTATTTGAATGAAGGAATAATTAAATTTGGAATCATTTCTGGACCCGCAAAGGGCCTTATAAATTTTGCTGTTCTGTGAATGCAAGGACAGACTGTATGAATTGATTAATTATTTACCCATGATTAAAGCAAGAGCGTTAGGGAACGAATATATATATATATATATATATATATATATATATATATATATATATATATATATATATATATATATATATATATATATATATATATATACATATATATATGTCGTACCTAGTTGCCAGAACGCACTTCTCAGCCTACTATGCAAGGCCCGATTTGCCTAATAAGCCAAGTTTTCGTGAATTAATTGTTTTTCGACTACCTAACCTACCTAACCTAACCTAACTTTTTCGGCTACCTAACCTAACTTAACCTATAAAGATAGGTTAGGTTAGGATAGGTAGGGTTGGTTAGGTTCGGTCATATATCTACATTAATTTTAACTCCAATAAAAAAAAATTGACCACATACAAAATGAAATGGGTAGCTTTATCATTTCATAAGAAAAATATTAGAAAAAATATATTATTCAGGAAGACTTGGCTTATTAGGTAAATCGAGCCTTGCATATTAGTCTGAGAAGTGCGTTCTGGCTACTAGGTACGACATATAGGGACCCCGCGTCCCTTGGGTCTCCAACATCCTGTTTCTCCCCTATCCTTCTTCCCTAATCCTCCAGTTCCTCTGACCTTGCAGAGCAAGCTAAATTACTAATATATCCTAATCCTCCTTTGGCAGAATGGGTGTTGGGAAATATCAATCAATTACCGGAGGGAAATACCAAATATTGGTGAGAAATTATAAGGGGAGGGAGAGACCTGAAATGGGTGTGAGGTGGGTTTCGTTATTCTGGGTTTCCTAATGGTGGGTTTCGTTTTATTGGGTTTCCTAATGGTGGGTTTCGTTATACTGGGTTTCCTAATGGTGGGTTTTGTTATACTGGGTTTCCTAATGGTGTGTTTCGTTATACTGGGTTTCCTAATGGTGGGTTTCTACTTTAGATAAATTGTACAATATACTTTTTCATTTTATTTATTAATTATTTGTTTTGCTTGTTACTCGCCAGCATTCTTGGGTTATTGAACATTTATTTCAATTATATATTCGAATTATTCAGGAAGAGTGTTTGGGATTTACTGTAAGATTCTTGCAAGATATTCTGAAGGTGGATTAAGGGAGGGAGGGAGAGGAGAGAGGAGCGGTGTGCCTGGCTGTTGTTGATTCTGGGGAATCAATGTCCTCGCGGCCCGGTTTCTGACCGGGTTTCTTGGTTGTTCATGTGATCAACCGGTCTGTTAGATCCAGCTGCTTCTGGTCTGACATAGTCACAGCCCTGGTTGATCAGGTGTCTTTCGGAGGTGTTTATCAAATTATCTTTTTCCCTCCAAAGTTTTTCTTATGATATAAACGGCTAACGATATGCCTCTTTATGTTTGGAGGCAGAGTGTAGAAAAGTCTTGAAAGGTCCTTAATGTTGACAGAATAGTGTCTCAGCGTGTCTGTTATCTTGAGATCTTGAGGTTATCTTGAGATGATTTCGGGGTTTTTAGTGTCCCCGCGGCCCGGTCCTCGACCAGGCCTCCACCCCCAGGAAGCAGCCCGTGACAGCTGACTAACACCCAGGTCCCTATTTTACTGCTAGGTAACAGGGGCATAGGGTGAAAGAAACTCTACCCATTGTTTCTCTCCGGCTCCCATGATCGAACCCGGGACCACAGGATCACAAGTCCAGTGTGCTGTCCGCTCGGCCGACCGGCTCCCTGTTGTATCTCTGCTTATCATTGGGGCTATTTGGCACCTCCTGGCATGCCTGCCTCTTGTTCTCGCGAGGAAATATTTCCGTCTGGGAATTTGGAACCAGTCCCTCTGAACATTTTTCCCCTTTAAATTATTATGTATCTCTCTCTCTCTCTCTCTCTCTCTCTCTCTCTCTCTCTCTCTCTCTCTCTCTCTCTCTCTCTCTCTCTCTCTCTCTCTCTCTCTCTCTCTCTCTCTCACTATCACTCTAAAGAATACAGGTTTGAAAAATGTTAAGCGTTACCAATAATTTACGTGCTTTATTGCGTGGATTCGAGCAGTAAAGGACCTTTGCACGTTTTCCAGGTCTGTAATTTATCCAGATGGTATTATGCAACAATATTCCACTCGAGAGAGCATTGTAGTGTTTTCCGAAGTAACATCATTGGTCTAGCATCTGTTGTTTGAGAGGTTCTTGTTATCCAGCCTCTCATTTTTCTTGCAGTTGTGACAGCTACTTTATTGTGTTCTTTAAAAGTAAGATCTTCCGACATGATTCAATTATATTTATAGGAGATCCAAGTTCCTTTATATTGTTTTTTTCAATAGTGTGATTTGACTGCTTTTACATGCGGGTTTGTCTTTGATATTTTTTTCCAGAGCGCAATAGCTGGAACGTTTCTTCGCTAAACATGATTTTTTTCTCTCTGTGGTCCATTGAAAGACACGATTAACATCAATTTGGATATTTGCTGTGTCCTTTAAATTGTCTAGCCCTCATGAAAATTCTTGTGCCATCGGCAAGGATGATACAGTATTATGTTGACCAAACCACACACTAGAAAGTGAAGGGACGACGACGTTTCGGTCCGTCCTGGACCATTCTCAAGTCGATTCTCACAATCGACTTGAAAATGATCCAGGACGGACCGAAACGTCGTCGTCCCTTCACTTTCTAGTGTGTGGTTTGGTCAACATATTTTAGCCACGTTATTGTGACTCCTCGTCTGCATACAGTATTATATTTAGCATCCATGTTTATGTTCGATATGAGGATAAGATAAGCACCTAAGCAGACGCGGTACCCTAGGAGAGAGCAAGTTACGGGCTCACCATAGCCCGTGCTACTTGGAACTTTGTTCCAGGTAGCGAATCTTTAACAACAACATAGGAGAGAGACCTTTTCACCCCAGTATAATCCGGACTGGACTTAACGAAGATTCTCTGAGATCTGTTCATTAGCAAGTTAGAGATCCATCTCGACTTTACTCGTCAGTGATTCCTCGTGTGCGTAAGCTGCGTGTAATAACACCTTGGGAGTCACATTTGTCAAACGCTTTCGCGAAATCTGTGAATATTTCAACAGCGTTTTGTTTGTTTTCCGTGATGTTCCTGCATATCAGATTATACTCTAATGTTTCCCACTCTCAGATTGTGCTCTAATGTTTCTCACTCTCAGATTATATCCTGATGTTTCCCATTCTCAGTTTATACTCTTATGTTTCCCACTCTCAGATTATACTCTTATGTTTCCCACTCCCACATTATACTCTGATATTCCCCACTCTCAGATTATACTCTGATGTTTTCCCACTCTCAGATTATACTCTGATGTTTCCCACTCTCAGATTATACTCTGATGCTTCCTCACTCTCAGATTATACTTTGATGTTTCCCACTCTCATATTATACTCTTATTTTTCCCACTCTCAGATTTACTCTGATATTTCCCACTCTCAGATTATACTCTGATGTTTCCCACTCTCAGATTATACTCTGATGCTTCCTCACTCTCAGATTATACTTTGATGTTTCCCACTCTCATATTATACTCTTATTTTTCCCACTCTCAGATTTACTCTGATATTTCCCACTCTCTGATTATACTCTGATGTTTCTCATTTTCAGAATGTATCTCAGTGCACCACACACACACACACATACCACCTTCCTCAATTACCATATCACAATATCTACTAGAAAAGGAAGCCGTGTATGTCTGTTACAGCTGATGAATTGCAGAGGACTTGATGAAGTCTATTGTTTCCCAAACCCGTCCGAATGCGTGCCTTCCCTTGAGGAATTAACGAACGTTTTCCGTACACCGACTTTGGCAACCCCAACCGGATTGTTATTTTTCGTTTCATTGCGATTGTGTGTTATTTCACTCTAGAAGAATGACAGGAGTTTCATTTGATGTTATCAAAGTGGCTATTCCGAATAGAACGTTAATTGTGAGAGTTTTGGTGGAACATTTCGCGATGACCAGGTGTTGTGGAGGCAGGTGCTCAGGCAATTATGTTTATTTAATTGGATTAAATTCAGCTTTTAAAGAATGGAGAAAGATTAAATCATTATAATAAGAAATATACTCTAATACAAAGGATATTAATAATAATAATAATAATAATAATAAGTAAGAGGAAGTAACGAACCAATGCTTGCGTATGTGTATAATAAAACCGAATTTTCGGATGAATCAACGTCCTTTGTCAAGGTAGTGTAAACAGTGTATTGCATACACTGATTATACACCACCTTGATAAAAGTTGTTGGCTCATCCGAAAATTCGGTCCAATTATACACTTACACAGATATTGGTTCTTTTTTTCACCTTCTTTCATACACTAGAGCATAGAAATCCGGTTGTATGACTTCTTTTTTTTTTGACAAGTAAACGGTGGTCTAGGGGTAGAGTATGCGGTTTGGGAATGCCTTGGTCGAAGGTTCGAGCCCACCTCAAAGGCCTAGTGAATATATATTTATATATATATATATATATATATATATATATATATATATATATATATATATATATATATATATATCATATTAGTGTGATTTCTGTGTATTAATGATAACAATAATACGCAATTATTTTATTTTGGATAATGATTGCAATTATTTTATTTAAGACAAATGATCCTGCCAATGCAACACATATAAGCAAACAGCTTGGATCCCCAGCCTTGCCCAGGCAATAAACGGGAACCAAATCCTCACGACTCAAAATCAACATCATTGTAACTTCCTCACTATACAAATTCTCCAACATTGTAGCATTTTTAAGATGCTACAATGATCTCCAATAATACTAATCTCCTTATTACACAGTATCTCCATCATTGTATCATCCTTTCTAAACAAATTCTTCATCACTGCAACATTCGCAGTCTTCAGAAATAGGTTCATGCTATTTAAAACGAAATATGATGATCGTAGCGTGGGAGATCGTAGCATGTGAGATCGTAGCGTAGGTAATCTTAGCGTGGGAGATCGTAGCGTGGGAGATCGTAGCGTGTGAGATCGCAGCGTGATAGATCGTAGCGTAGGTAATCTTAGCGTGGGAGATCGTAGCGTGGGAGATCGTAGCGTGGGAGATCGTAGCGTGGGAGATCGTAGCGTGGGAGATCGTAGCGTGTGAGATCGTAGCGTGAAAGATCGTAGCGTGTGAGATCGTAGCGTGGGAGATCGTAGCGTGTGAGATCGTAGCGTGGGAGATCGTAGCGTGTGAGATCGTAGCGTGGGAGATCGTAGCGTGGGAGATCGTAGCGTGTGAGATCGCAGCGTGATAGATCGTAGCGTAGGTAATCTTAGCGTGGGAGATCGTAGCGTGGGAGATCGTAGCGTGGGAGATCGTAGCGTGGGAGATCGTAGCGTGGGAGATCGTAGCGTGTGAGATCGTAGCGTGGGAGATCGTATCTTGTGACCTTGTTTTGCGTTCCGTTCAATGGTGTCCGACTGCATAGTGAACCGTCACACATATTTTCATATGCATTTTACCTTGATAATATACTACAAGTGCCTTCAGAAAACCGGTTCTTGGCACAGTCACAATTAGTCCCTCTCACAACCAGGCAGACAGTCACAACCTTCCTAACAACCAAGCAGACAGCCACAACCCTCCTAACACGCAGGCAGACAGTCACAACCATCCAAACAACCAGGAAGACAGTCACAACCATCCTAACAACCAAGCAGACAGCCACAACTCCCCCCTCATAACCAGGCAGGAAAAGCCACAACTCCCCCCTCATAACCAGGCAGGAAAAGCCACAACTCCCCCCCTCATAACCAGACAGGAAAAGCCACAACTCCCCCCTCATAACCAGACAGGAAAAGCCACAACTCCCCCCTCATAACCAGGCAGGAAAAGCCACAATTCCCCCCACATTCCCCCTAGGGAGCCGGTCGGCCGAGCGGACAGCACGCTGGACTTGTGATCCTGTGGTCCCGGGGTCGATCCCGGGCGCCGGTGAGAAACAATGGGCAGAGTTTCTTTCACCCTATGCCCCTGTTACCTAGCAGTAAAATAGGTACCTGGGTGTTAGTCAGCTGTCACGGGCTGCTTCCTGGAGGTGGAGGCCTGGTCGAGGACCGGGCCGCGGGGACACTAAAAAGCTCCGAAATCGTCTCAAGATAACCTCAAGATAACCCCCTTATAACCAGGCAGACAGCCATAAACGAACAAGATTCACCGAACAAATTGTGTAGGCGAGAGAGAGAGAGGTTCGTCAAGTGAGGTCTTGTACGCTGGATCCTCACGGACAAGAGCCGAGGCGAGCACGAACGTCCGTCTGGCCTGGGGGAGAATGCCTTGTTAGTGCCAAGTACAATAGCCAACCTGAGCTCCCATTGACGTCGATACAATACCATTAACAAGCGGCGCTTCGAGCCTGCTCCCTTTACGCGGCATGCGAAAACCACGTGGGCTTCAACATTTCCTTCCCCCCGGAAACAAATGAATGTCGAATTCAATTACCCCTTTCCCCTCGTTTCCCCCTTCCACCCCCCCCCCCTTTATCCTTCACATATCTTACCATCACCGTCTACCCCTCACTATTTATCCTCATCCACTTCTATCACCCACCTTCCCTCACCCACCCTTGTCCCTTTACCCATCTGGTCGTGCAAACGTCAATGGTCAATCTCCGGTTATTATTCAAAATACTAATGAACCCGAACCAATCACGACTCCGTGCAATATTTTAGCGGCGACGTTGAGGTTGTGCGGGGGGGGGGGGGAGGCGGGGGGGAGGGGGGGGAGTCGAGGGGGGGGTCGGGGGGGGGGGGGTTCGGGGGGGGGGCGGGGGCGTTGTTGCAAAGGTTCCATTCGTGCAAGATTTCTGGTGGAGATGAACCAACAGGCGCGGTGGCTTACTCTGCCTGGCCACCTCGGGGCCAATTTGCTGTCCACCTCTGTCCACCTAGGCCGGCTGCACAGGGCTTAATCCGACGGTCGAGGGCTAAGGAGAGATTGGGAAAGGGGAAGAGAGGGGGCTTGAGTAAAGGTGGAGAGAAGGAAGGGGGGGGGGGGAGGAGAACGAAAGAGAGAGAGAGAGAGAGAGGAAGGGGGGAGAGGATTGGGATTTATCAAGTTGCGGTGGGAGTCGGGTCCGCTTTCTGGTTTTATTTACTATTCTGAACGCCACTTCCTGACTCGAATGTCGGCAAGTGAACGCGGCAATATCTAAGATTTACGTCCAATTGTTGTCCTCTGGGAGCTGTGTGTGTGCGTGTGTGTGTGTGTGTGTGTGTGTGTGTGTGTGTGTGTGTGTGTGTGTGTGTGTGTGTGTGTGTGTGTGTGTGTGTGTGTGTGTGTGTGTATTTACCTAGTTGTACTCACCTATTTGTGCTTGCGGGGGTTGAGCACTGGCTCTTTGGTCCCGCCTCTCAACTGTCAATCAACTGATGTAAAGATTCCTGAGCCTATTAGTCTCTATCATATCTACATTTGAAACTGTATGTAGAGTCAGCCTCCACCACATCACTGCCTAATGCATTCCACTTGTTAGCTACTCTGACACTGAATATGTTCTTTCTAACGTCCCTGTGGCATTTGGGTACTCAGTCTCCACCTGTGTCCCCTTGTTTGCGTAACACCCGTATTAAAAAGTTTATCCTTATCTACACTGTCAATTCCTCTGAGGATTTTGTAGGTAGTGATCATGTCTCCTCTTACTCTTCTGTCTTCCAGTGTCGTGAGGTGCATTTCTCGCAGCCTTTCCTCTTAACTCATGTCTCTTAGTTCTAGGACTAGCCTAGTGGCATACCTCTGAACTTTTTCCATCTTCGAAATGTGCTTGACAAGGAACGGGCTCCATGCTGGGGCCACATACTCCAGGATTTTTCTTATATATGCTGTGTACAAGGTTCTGAATGATTCCTTCCACCGGTTCCTGAAGGAACCGGTGTAAGGAATCACCTTACCTATCTATAGGCTGTTCTGATGTTAGTCAGCCTCGCGTATGCCGCAGATGTAATTATTTTTATGTGGCCTTCAGGAGACAGGTTTGGTGTGATATCAACTCTTAGATCTTTTTCTCTGTCCGTTTCATGAAGTACTTCATTTCCCATTCGGAATCCTGTGTCTGGCCTCCTGTTTCCACCGCCTAGTTTCATGACCAAGCATTTACTCGGGTTGAACTTTAGTAGCCATATGTTGGACCATTTATTCAGTCTGTCTAGGTCATCTTGTAGCCTCCTACTATCATCCTGTTCTAATACTCCTCATAAGTTTTGCATCATAAGCAAACAATGAGAGGAACGATTCTATACCCTCTGGGAGATCATTTACATATATCAGAAAAAGTATAGGTCCAAGGACTGAACCCTGCGGGACTCCACTGGTGACATCTCACCAATCTGAGGCCTGTGTGTACTCACCTATTTGTGCTTGCGGGGGTTGAACTTTGGTTCTTTGGTCCCGCCTCGCAACTGTTAATCAACTGGTGTACAGATTCCTGAGCCTACTGGGCTCTGTCATATCTACATTTGAAACTGTGTATGGAGTCACTCTCCACCACATCACTGCCTAGTGCATTCCATCTGTTAGCTACTCTGACATTGAAAAAAAAATTTCTAACGTCCTTGTGGCTCATGTGGGTATTCAGTTTCCACCTGTGTCCCCTTGTTCGCGTACCACCAGTGTTGTATAGTTTATCCTTGTCTACCCGGTCGAGTCCCCTGAGAATTTTGTAGGTAGTGATCATGTCTCCCCTTACTCCTCTTTCTTTCAGTATCGTAAGCGGCATTTCCAGTAGCCTTTCCTCGTAACTCATGCCTCTTAGTTCTGGGACTAGTCTAGTGGTATACCTTTGACTTTTTTCCAGCTTCGTATTGTGCTTGACAAGGTACGGGCTCCATGCTGGGGCCGCATACTCCAGGATTGGTCTTACATATGTGGCATACAAGATTCTGAGTGTATACAAGTGTGTGTGTGTGTGTGTGTGTGTGTGTGTGTGTGTGTGTGTGTGTGTGTGTGTGTGTGTGTGTGTGTGTGTGTGTGTGTGTGTGTACTCACCTAATTGTGGTTGCGGGGGATGAGCTCTGGCTCTTTGGTCCCGCCTCTCACCGTCAATCAACAGCTGTACAGGTTCCTGAGCCTATTGGTCTCTATCATATCTACACTTGAAACTGTGAATGGAGTCAGCCTCCACCACATCACTTCCTAATGTGTGTGTGTGTGTGTGTGTGTGTGTGTGTTTGTGTGTGTGCGTGCGTGTGTGTGTGTGTGTGTGTGTGTGTGTGTGTGTGTGTGTGTGTGTGTTTTCTGATTTAAAATCACTTTTAAACCAGAACATTTTACTGTTTGCAGAAATGATATCTTCATGTCCTTAACAAAGATATTTTGCACAATGAATAGGAATGCTGATTTTTAACGTGTAATTAAAGGACGAGGAAATGAGATGAGAGATAAGGGCGCTCAAGTCCACAATACTGTGTATTTCTGAGCGTAAAGCTTAGGCATTGGTTAAGAGGATTACTTCCAGAGACACTCTGTCTCATTTTGGTATTCGCGAACTTAATGCTATTAAAGTCTCTTCGTATTTTTCTTGTTAAGGGAGTTGTTTGTGGTTGTGTGGGTGGTTGTGTGGGGTGGATGTGTGGGGTAAATGTGTGGGTGTGCGCTCACCCTGTTATGTTTCTCGGGGACAGAGCTTAAGCTCTTGGGTCCAGGTCTCAAAACCTCGAATCGACCCGTACACAGGTTCCTGAAACACTCTGGTCTCTGCTGTCATATTTAGAGTGATATTCTAGTGTTGAGTTTGTCTCTACGGCCGCTGCACACATACCCCCAGTACATTACATTTATTTCACAGACCCTATATATATATATATATATATATATATATATATATATATATATATATATATATATATATATATATATATATATATATATATATAGGTGTATACTGGCAGAAGGTTTTAATTTAGAGATGTTTCATTGAATATAACTGCATATTCTGAATTGATTATTTTCTTATTTAGGGCTTCTATCCCACTGCCTAGTGCTCCTGCATCTTGGTTTAACTGGGAGAAGATTTCTTCAAATGTCATCTTTGTTCGAGGTGAATTAGGAGAAATAGTTAACAATAGAATGTATTACACGTTTTATAAATTTACGCAACATTTCGAACCTACATGGTTCATTCTCATGTGACGGGACTGTGCTGGGTGTATTGGTATAAATTCAATACTTGTGGCTCCAGTACCTGTGGTTTCTATTATGGAGGTTGTGTTGGAGAAAGTACAGGTAGTGTTAGAGAGAGTACAGGTAGTGTTAGAGAGAGTACAGGTAGTGTTGGAGATAAAGTACAGGCAGTGTTGGAGAGAGAGTACAGGTAGTGTTAGAGAGAGTACAGGTAGTGTTAGAGAGAGTACAGGTAGTGTTAGAGAGAGTACAGGTAGTGTTAGAGAGAGTACAGGTAGTGTTAGAGAGAGTACAGGTAGTGTTAGAGAGAGTACAGGTAGTGTTGGAGATAAAGTACAGGCAGTGTTGGAGAGAGAGTACAGGCAGTGTTGGAGAGAGTACAGGTTGTGTTGGAGAAAGTACAGGTAGTGTTAGAGAGAGTACAGGTAGTGTTGGAGAGAGTAGTGGTAGTGTTGGAGAGAGAGTACAGGCAGTGTTGGAGAGAGTACAGGTAGTGTTGGAGAGAGTAGTGGTAGTGTTGGAGAGAGAGTACAGGCAGTGTTGGAGAGAGTACAGGTAGTGTTGGAGAGAGTAGTGGTAGTGTTGGAGAGAGAGTACAGGCAGTGTTAGAGAGAGTACAGGTAGTGTTGGAGAGAGAGTACAGGCAGTGTTGGAGAGAGCACAGCTAGTATGGGAGAGAGCACAGCTAATATTGGAGACAACACAGGTTTTCTATATGATAGTGCACATGGCAGTGTGTTGGAGAGAGTGCAGGTGGTAGAGGAGAGCTGCATCAGTGCAAGACACACAACTTCTCAGTTCCCCGGCAGATGATCTCGATACAATCTTAATATCAGTTACTTCATCATCTCTTACTCCATCATTTTCCATCACCCACATTTATCTTCCCCTTCCTCTCCTTCTCCCTCATTTACAGTCAAGCTCCACAGCTTCCCTCGCTGGCTTTGAAATGCCCAGCAGGAAATTTGTGTAAATAAAAATATGATGGACTTGATTAGCTCACGACAGACGCCTGTCCGCCGTCAATAGCAGACGCCAAGCGGCCAGCTAGTGCTTGGGAAGGACTTGTTACCTGGTCCACCCTCCCTTTGGTGCATATGACGCTTGGTCCATCCTCCCTTTGGTGCATATGACGCTTGGTCCATCCTCCCTTTGGTGCATATGACGCCTGGTCCATCCTCCCTTTGGTGCGCATGACGCTTGGTCCATCCTCCCTTTGGTGCATATGACGCCTGGTCCATCCTCCATTTGGTGCGCATGACGCTTGGTCCATCCTCCCTTTGGTGCATATGACGCTTGGTCCATCCTCCCTTTGGTGTATATGACGCTTGGTCCATCCTCCCTTTAGTGCATATGACGCTTGGTCCATCCTCCCTTTAGTGCATATGACGCTTGGTCCACCCTCCCTTTGATGCATATGACGCTTGGTCCATCCTCCCTTTAGTGCATATGACGCTTGGTCCATCCTCCCTTTGGTGCATATGACGCCTGGTCCACCCTCCCTTTGGTGCATATGACGCTTGGTCGACCCTCCCTTTGATGCATATGACGCTTGGTCCATCCTCCCTTTAGCGAACATGACATCTGGCTCCCACTCTTTTCAGCGAACACGACATCTGGCTCCCACTCTTTCCAGCGAACATGTCATCTGGCTCCCACTCTTTCCAGCGAACATGTCATCTGGCTCCCACTCTTTCCAGCGAACATGTCACCTGGCTCCCACTCTTTCCGGCGAACACGACATCTGGCTCCCACTCTTTTCAGCGAACACGACATCTGGCTCCCACTCTTTCCAGCGAACATGTCATCTGGCTCCCACTCTTTCCAGCGAACATGTCATCTAGCTCCCACTCTTTCCAGCGAACATGTCACCTGGCTCCCACTCTTTCCGGCGAACACGACATCTGGCTCCCACTCTTTCCAACGAACACGACATCTGGCTCCCACTCTTTTCAGCGAACACGACATCTGGCTCCCACTCTTTCCAGCGTACACGACATCTGGCTCCCACTCTTTCCAGCGAACACGACATCTGGCTTCCACTCTTTCCAGCGAACATGTCACCTGGCTCCCACTCTTTCCAGCGCACATGACGTGTGTCAATTACTTCAACTGAATCGGTCGATTCTTTTAATTTATTTTCTTGATCACCGATTCCAGTGCAAGGTACTGCAGGCTATTAAGGGTTCTGAATGTCGTTCGCTAAGCCTCAGAGTCAATCTCTCTCTCTCTCTCTCTCTCTCTCTCTCTCTCTCTCTCTCTCTCTCTCTCTCTCTCTCTCTCTATCTCTCTCTCTATCTCTCTCTCTCTCTCTCTCTCTCTCTATCTCTCTCTCTATCTCTCTCTCTCTCTCTCTCTCTATCTCTATCTCTATCTCTCTCTCTCTCTCTCTCTCTCTCTCTCTCTCTCTCTCTCTCTCTCTCTCTCTCTCTCTCTCTCTCTCTCTCTCTTGTTTTCGCTTTTTTATGGCTCATTATACCGATTCAATTGTTAACCTCTAAGAACTTTTCTGCTCCTTGAAGGGCTGCTTGTGAACAAACTCCTAATACGATATATTGATCGCTCGAAGTGTGCCTTTGTCACTCACCTGCCGAAGGATATATATTTTTCCCCGAACCATTCATACGTGCTTTTAAACTTACCATATTAGTTCTGTATTTGAATTTTTCTAAATACCAACTTTGACGTATTTCGTCAACCCTGCCATGTGATATATATTTCGTAAGCATTACCAGGATATATTTGATAAACTCTACCAGCAGGAGTATATTTCGTAAACCCTACCATTTAGGGGTATACTTCCTGAACCCTACTATCTATAGTATATATATTGAACCCTACTATCTGGGAGTATAATTCCTGAACCCTACCAGCGTTGTTATATTTCAAAAACTTAATACCAGGGATATATTTCGTTAACCATTACCATCTGGAGGTATATGTCGTGAACCCGACCAGCTGGGGTATATTTCGTAAGACACTATACCAGCTGAGACACCAGCATCACAATATGTTATTATAATTAGCCTGATTTTTCTTGCCTATTTTGAGTCTAGTTATTTTTACACCCTCTCTGGTAAGTCGATTATCTTAATCAATTTTGTTTTTAAGATCCTCTTAATATCTTGGCTTCCACATAGCCGTTGTCTTGATC
>NC_091179.1:12637869-12702869 GCF_040958095.1 Procambarus clarkii
AATGTATTAACTACTTTTTTTCGTATTCTCGGAGGTCGGTGGTCAAACGACCCTGACTCTAAACCAGGGTGTATGGATGATGGCGTCATCAATCATAGAGACTGTTGATGTTTGCATCTTGCGGTCCGAAGTGTGCACCACATCCTGGGTTAAAAAAAAGATTTGATGACCAAACCACACCTCAGAAGATGGTGAAACGACGATGTTTCTTTCGTCGTTTCCCGGACCATGATCAAGCCCTGTGTTAAAGCGATATTTTTTTCCGGTGTTGAAAGCCCTTCGTGTTTATTGAGCTACGTAGTGTAAAGGATTACACTCATTTATATCAGTGGTATTAGTTTTACACAATTGTACCGTGCCTGTAAGTTTCGAATGTAAATATGTGGATAAATATGTGGGTTTGTATTCCTTCTAATTTACATTTTCCACATGTGGTTTATGATGTATATTTCTCGCCTTCGTTACGAGGAATACAAGTGGAAAGACTTTGTATGTTTTCTGTAATGTAGCGATTTCGCAAAACAGTAAGTCACAATGTGGCTCACCTCGGAAAATAAAGATATGACGTAGGGGTTCTTATTGAATTAACTCGGGCAGTAAATTTTATTTACACATGCTTCAGGTCAGAATTTCCGCCGGTGATTAAAGTTCTGAAATAAAATTACTCTCATGTTTCACTCTTATTTCTCAGAGTGAAAAAGAGAGTGTTTTCTCAGAGTGTTTCCTCCTTCTCATTTCACTTCTCACTACCCCTTGTGCCAGAGGATAACGTCCCTTCAGAATCGTCTGTTCCTCCTCCTCCTCCTCCTTCATCATCTTGTCCTCCAAACAGTGACTAAGATCCATTTCAAGTAGCAACCGTTCCCTCGTGTTACCCTGATTGCTGTGAGCTTAAACTGAGTTCAAACAAAGCAAACCTAATTGAAGCTGAGTTCAAACCTTAATTGAAACAAACGAATTTATAAAACAGTCTTTGATATGTTACCTTATTTGCTTCTCTGGGTGACTATCACATCACATAGAGTCGTGTGATAGAGTGGATAACAGTCACAGATACCACAGTGACTGGTATCCACCGGTCATCAGGATACCTTACCATTGCGGTTTCCTTGTGATGATTTCGGGGCTCAACGTCCCCCGCGAACCGGTTCTCGACCAGGAATCAAGGATAGGACCCTCTTAGCTACGGACTTCTCCCTTAAGGAATCTGAAATATTTTAAATGCTTGTAAACGAAACCCCATTTTTTAAATAATTATTATTATTTACCAGTTGTGTATAGTTAGGCCTAGGTAGGTTTAGGTTAAATTTGATTTTAGTTAGGTTACTATTTTGAATTTAATGTGAGCGAAGAATTTAGTTAATTTGGAGGAAACTGAAAAGTTCTTTTACATCACATTCGATAACTATTGGCTAAATACGCGTAAAGCATTATTTATGAGTAAAAATACTGAACAATCCATCCTCATGTAATGCTCCTCCAAACTTCGCTCGACCCCCTAAGCCACTTTCTAAATTCTAAAATTATGAGCAGTATAAAACTGTATTTCTTATATGGTGAATGTTATTATTTTACTTCACGATATGGATGAGCCTCATTGGGCGTTTTTATTATGCTGGCAATAATTTTGATTTCCAAAACTTAAGTGAGTGAAGCATTGTTTGAGGAAGTGTTGCACAGGTCATCGTTATGAAGTGTGTGCAACACCGGGTCATTCTCTCGACTTGTGTTGCACAGAATCAGAAACCTGTGTTGCTGAGGTTTCTCATTCTCACGACTGTAAACCGCTCTCATGATCCGGTGTTGTAACCTTTACACTGTAATGGTTTAAAAGTGTTGTGAGGCAACACCTGTGTGTTGAGAGCATCTTAGGGTAACACTTTAGTGTTGCGACCATCTTAAGGTAACACCTGAGTGTTGAGAGCACCTTAGACGAACACTTGAGTGTTAGGAGCATCTTAGCCTAACACTTGAGTGTTGAGAGCATCTTATACTAACACTTGAGTGTTGAGATAAAAGTAGGTCCCCAGGAAGGCAACTCAAGGATTTCCTAGACACTAAAAAGAATTACTATCATTATTTTATCTTTTTTATTATTTGTAATAATAATACTAATATCATCTTTTTATTTATTTTTATTACTATATATTTTATTACATATTTTTATCTATTTTTTACTAATTTTTATTAATATTATTATTATCATTATTATTATTATTATTATTATTATTATTATATATGTATTATTATTGGTATTATCTATCATTATCATTATTGTAATAACGAATTTATAAAAAAAATTCCTTTGCTCAGAGAGCTGAAACGCCAGCAGAGAGCTCCTCTGCACCCTGTAACAGCCTCTCCTCTGCTGGCTAACGTGATAACTCGGCATTAATTTATATTATTGCTCTTATAATTCTCTCTTTGTCATGCAAATGAGCTTATAATCATAAACTTTCTCATTCCTCATTCCCACCATTGTTTTCTCCGGCCTCATAAATGAGGCTTGCACGGTTTGCTTGTAGTAAAGTTTGTTTCATGATATTTTATTGCTCTCTTTGGCTATAATGCCTCGGAAATATTAGTGTAAACATTTACATTCTGTTGTTGTTCTGGGAAATTGCCTCTGATTGGTCAGTGGTGAGGCAAGTAACCTCTGATTGGCCTGTGATGAGGAAGGTTGTAAATTAGGGAAATGCTACATTAAAGTGCCAAATTCTCACCAAATAGGAAAGGAGTGTGTGTGGTTCTCTCTCTGGTCCCTGTATTATGCTGTAAGCCACATGTAAACGTGTTGAATATCAGTGATGTTCCGGCTACAGCTGTGACTCCCCGTGCACCAGAACTTGTGTTGGTGACTTGGAGCACTGCCCACACTTTGGCTTCGTTCGCTGCTCAGGCCCTGAACTTTGTTCACTGGTCAGGCCCTTTGCTTGGTTCACTGGTCAGGCTCTAAACTTGGTTCACTGGTCAGGCTCTAAACTTAGTTCACTGGTCAGGCTCTTAACTTGGTTCACTGGTTAGGCCCTTAACTTGGTTCACTGATCAGGCCCTTAACTTGGTTCACTGGTAAGGCCCTTGACTTGGTTCACTGGTCAGGCCCTTTATTTGGTGCATAGGTCACGTCCTCAAATTGGATTACCAATCATACCCCCTCCACTGTTCACCAATCCTACCCCACTTCCAGTGGCATCCAATTATATCCCTTCACTGTACATCCCTTCGTTGAACACCATTCATGCCCCTTCACTGTGCACCAATCACACCCTCAGGCAGGGTAGAAGAGGAAAAGTGTGCGATCCACCGAAAAAAAATCAGATAAAGACAAGAATTACTGTCACCATCCATTCCCTGTTCCTTCTTCCGCAGACAAATCAGTGACGGAATCCAAGCGACCGTTCTTCATCGAGACCTCTTCCCCGACGTTGATAGGTTCCTCGAGTCTGTCTTTCAACTGCACCGGAGCCCAGAGGATGACCTCGACCCCAAGGGGCGCCCTCAGCACCACGCTCAGCGGCCACCACCTGTCCCGTCACGCCCCTGGCAAGGGCGGGGTGTCTCCCTACAGCGTGAATCCCTTCACCTCTCAGCCTCACCTCCTGCATAAGGTGAGTCTACCGGCTGCGCTTTCAACAGTGTCCCTTGTTCCTCGTGTATGTATGTATATATATATATATATATATATATATATATATATATATATATATATATATATATATATATATATATATATATATATATATATATATATATACCTAGACGGGGTACCACCTCTGGTGCAAGTGTAGGGACCCATAGCCTCGGAGAAGAAAATAAAGAGTACTCAGAGAAGACCTTGTGGATCCTCACTGAACACTTTGATATGTTCTTCTCCTACTACCCCTATTCTTTTGGTATATATATATATATATATATATATATATATATATATATATATATATATATATATATATATATATATATATATATATATATATATGATGTTCGTTTTTCAAATGAATTACTATCGAATGTATTACACTTATTATACAATTGCACGTTTCGAACCTACATGGTGCATTCTCAAGTGATAATAAATTACAGATCTCGTTAGATTTATACCAGAGTATATATATATATATGTATATATATATATATATATATATATATATATATATATATATATATATATATATATATACAACCCATGTATATCTTGTAACCATCAAATGCATAATAAAGCACAAAAAATAAAAAAGGAAGGGGGTGGTAGGAGAAATACACACAGAAACTGTATTGGAGGGGATCTAAACATTCCCTCTAATGCGTTATGCGTGGTTTCCTCCGAGGCTATGGGTCCCCCTTCTTCCAGCTAGAGGTATATATATATATATATATATATATATATATATATATATATATATATATATATATATATATATATATATATATATTCTCTCTTCGTGTATTATTTAAAGGACTCGGAGAAATTTTATAAGAACTCATGAGAGCATTGTTTGAATACATCAGTTAGTTTATCTATGTTGTTCCTTTAGTATTACAATTGTGCATGGGAGCTTGTAATATACAACTGAAATACCTACTGATCATTATGTCATATTTCTCACCTGATGGGTCCAGTTGGAATACAGCCTCGACTTTTCAAAAAAAAAAAAATAGTAAACAGGGCTTAAAGTTAATTAGAATTATAGGCTCCAAATTTATTAGGAAACAAGGTTCTAAGCTGATTGTAAAACTTCAAACTGACCAATCTAATGATTGCGCTCTGGAGTGTAGTGGTCAGACACAAGCTGTGTAGAGATCTATCTTGAGATCTTGAGATGATTTCGGGGCTTTTTAGTGTCCCCGCGGCCCGGTCCTCGACCAGGCCTCCACCACCAGGAAGCAGCCCGTGACAGCTGACTAACACCCAGGTACCTATTTTACTGCTAGGTAACAGGGGCATAGGGTGAAAGAAACTCTGCCCAATGTTTCTCGCCGGCGCCTGGGATCGAACCCAGGACCACAGGATCACAAGTCCAGCGTGCTGTCCGCTCGGCCGGCCGGCTCCCGAGATACCTTCAGTGTCCACGTCGAATATATAAGCTTGATATATCAGCATCACAATATGATTATCATATGTTTATACCGTTACTTTAACGTTGATTAAGACTTTCTTTTGTATTAGACCTATGCGACTCCCGATTAACCAACGAATCCTTTCGTTACTCTTGTTTCTCACAGGGTGTGGCCTTGACCCTACGAGACCTGGTGCCACCCCCGCCGCCACACCCTCCTCCAGGGGCCCACAGACACCGGGAGTTCTCCAGGACCAACACACTAGAGGAGGTGAGGACCGTTGATGCAAAGGGAATAGGCAAAAAGGGAATTAGCAAAAAAGGGAATTAGCAAAAAGGGAATGGGCAAAAAAAGGGGAATCCCAATATATAATGGTGAAAATGGCTCATCAGTGTGGATAATACGTTGCTTCGGAAGTTACGTTAAGCAAAGTTGGGTCTGACCAGTAAATGAATGGGTGATCTGGAGACAGTCTATGCTTTGGTTACAGGGAAACCTAGGGAAACCTAGAAAATACGCTAGATGTGAAAGGAAGTGTTTTGGATAAGAAAAATACCTAAGGAATATAGGTATAATAAATATTTATCGGAAAAGAAAGAGAGAGAGATTCGGGAACAGGATGACAGTAGAGAGAGAGAGAGAGAGAGAGAGAGAGAGAGAGAGAGAGAGAGAGAGAGAGGACCTAGAGAGGGCTGGCAAGAACACAGACGCTGCTGTTGGCGCTGATGGAGTGGCTAAAGAAGTGCTGGGAGTCTCAAGTGATGGAGTTCGGGGTCTCTGTGGTTTTCTTGAAGAAAGTGTAGAAAGTGTGTGATTGTGCCGGGAAGGGAGGGGGGGGGGTGCGGAGGGAAGAGAGTGAGGGATGGAGAGACAGAGAGGCACGAAGTGAGATGAGCAAAGAGAGAAAATTAGACAGAACTGCACAGACAGTCAGATATAGAATAGATATTTGGACAGTAAATAACGCAGAACTAAACGACTTCCCTCATACTCTCTAAGCCCATCAGAGCTTGAGACAGTTAATCACCCACACAGGAAGTGGGTACTACTTGAGTACCACCAAACAATACCATGGTTCCCAAGACCTCGGTAGACGTATACCAATATTTGTAATCTTACCATAAACTGATAATATCAACACAGTGTTCAAGGTAACTTTGTAGTCACAAAATATCTGGTGATGTTAATCGCTACATTAAATTTGCCTCAGACATTTTATTAGAAAACTTTATTAAAGTATTACTTAAATATTGTCCAATTTTATTTCTAACAAGGTTAAGGATTAAATCAATATTATTCTCAACACTGTATAATTTGCGCTGTTTCTTCCTCGCCTCTGATGTTGCGTAGTAGCCTGTTCTAATAGACCCAACAGGCTAATAGGCCTGTTCGGCCTATTAGCGCGAGGGGCTGTAGTTTCCAACTAGCTTAATGGTCAATAAGCATGTACACATTAATGCTAGTATGAGTGTATGACTCAAGTATACTCTCTGTGTATACACACCTTTGACCACCTGTCAGTTTATACTCATCATTCACTGTCTGTCAGTGTATACTCATCATTCACTGTCTGTCAGTGCATACTCATCATTCACTGTCTGTCAGTGTATACTCATCATTCACTACCTGTCAGTGTATACTCATCATTCACCACCTGTCAGTGTATACTCATCATTCACTGTCTGTCAGTGTATACTCATCATTCACTACCTGTCAGTGTATACTCATCATTCACTACCTGTCAGTGTATACTCATCATTCACTGCCTGTCAGTGTATACTCATCATTCACTACCTGTCAGTGTATACTCATCATTCACTACCTGTCAGTGTATACTCATCATTCACTACCTGTCAGTGTATACTCATCATTCACTGCCTGTCAGTGTATACTCATCATTCACTACCTGTCAGTGTATACTCATCATTCACTACCTGTCAGTGTATACTCATCATTCACCACCTGTCAGTGTATACTCATCATTCACCACCTGTCAGTGTATACTCATCATTCACCACCTGTCAGTGTATACTCATCATTCACCACCTGTCAGTGTATACTCATCATTCACTGCCTGTCAGTGTATACTCATCATTCACCACCTGTCAGTGTATACTCATCATTCACCACCTGTCAGTGTATACTCATCATTCACCACCTGTCAGTGTATACTCATCATTCACTACCTGTCAGTGTATACTCATCATTCACTACCTGTCAGTGTATACTCATCATTCACTACCTGTCAGTGTATACTCATCATTCACCACCTGTCAGTGTATACTCATCATTCACTACCTGTCAGTGTATACTCATCATTCACTACCTGTCAGTGTAAACACATCCTTCACTATCTAGTCTCAGGGCTTCAGTGTTAAGACACTGAAGCATCAAGCTGTCATCTCCAGTATTCGATAAACGGATCATAATCTCTTGTAATATACCATTATAAATATTTTGTGTAATTGGTAATTATATCAAAGAATTACCAGTGTAAACATTTATATATATATATATATATATATATATATATATATATATATATATGACACGTTGTAATATGCAAACTTTTTTCCGACTTGTCTTTTTAACTTTGTGTCAATAGATTACGTCAGATGAGAGCGCCAATAGTTCCTTGTGGGAAAATGATGCAAGCTTTGCTAGTGCAATGTTGATGGCTGTTCGTGAAGGCATTATATACTTGGACTTTACTTGCACTATGCTGTGTTTTGCTCGTAGCAGCATGATTTGCTGGGTTAGAGAGGAGGGGGGGATGGGGGGTGGGGAGAGATAATTCTATCTCTCAGTTCTCTGAATGTGTTGCTGACTGTACCTTGTATCTCCACAGCTGCCGTACGCCTGCTACTCCTCGACCCGGGTGGCCTCCCCGCGCCCCTCCCGTACCGCCAGCCTCGAGGGGGGCGGCTCCCCCTACGGTGGCTCCACCAATACCTACCAGAGCATCGACGGCCTCACCGACGCCCTACGTCGTGACGACGACGTTCGTTGCTGCTCCCACTCCTGCAGCCATGGCCAGTGCCATTCGCACCATGGCCATGGCCACGGCCACTCCCATGGCCGCTGCAGCACCTGCGGCTCACGCAACTCATCGTCGTCTTCGTGTCGGCGCAACAGCGGTCGCACCAGCCGTTGCGGTCACGTCAGGTCGGGCCGGACCTCGGGGGGATCAATGCACTCCTTAGCCCGGCCGTGCTGCCATGATCCTACCCGTGTTTCCCCGTATGAGTCGACGGCGCCCGCAATTCCCTCACACGCCTATCGGCCCAATTTCTACGGTTGGGCCTCGCCCCCGGGGTCCCCGGCGATGGACGACGGCAGGATGGGACCCCGACGGCAAGTGTCCCTTGACAGCGATGCTCTGCTGAGGTCCGATCAGACGCAGGTCTACGCGGCGGGAGGCTCCATCCGCTCTGATGGGGAGTACTGGTGTAGCCGCGATGCCGCCAGCGTCTACGGAGGGTCGACGCGCTCTGCCGGGGGCGAGACTGGAGTCGGATCCAGAGCCGGACCACAGGGAGTCTCCCCGGATTCCAGTGCCGTGGAGGGCGTGCCGAGTGACGCCGTGTCCTGCGGCTCCTGCGAGGACACGGAGGCGTCGTTTTACGCTTCATGTGATAAGCAGACGAAATTATAAATTCCCACAGCTCGTCGACACTAAGATTAGTGATTAGCCGGGGCCGTGTTGTGCTAGCGTGAGGGATGACGCCTCTGGCGCCAGTGAGGAGAACTATAGTGTGTAGTTTCACGTGCTCAGAGAAGACTTAAGACTTTCCCTTGCTACTTAGCGTGACTCGAGGGCGTCTTGGGCGTCGCACTGCCAGTTGCCATAGCTGAGGTAATATAATTTTCGCAAGCAGTACCATAGACGTTCTTACACGGACGGCGCTGATGAGGAAGCGTGACCAAAGGAGTGAAGGGCGGCGATGTCATTACCTGGAGGGACTTCAGGTGGTCCTTATCTGGCCAGATTCAACGGGAGACACACACCTGGGCTCCAGGGAGAAGCTCATTATCACCGCCCTCGTGACGATGCTCTTAGTGTGTGTGTGTGCGTGTGTGTGTGTGTGTGTGCACTCAACTAGTTGTGCTCGAAAAGGGGGGGGGGGGTTGAGCTGCGGCTCTTTGGTCCCAACGAGTGGGACCAAAGTGTGTGTGTGTGTGTATAGTCCGCAGCGGGAGGACCAAATTTCCTCTTTCTCAGTCGAGCTTTTATCTCATACTTGTTTAAAAAAAACACAGAAAACGGGAAACTAAGCGGTGGACGAGGGACTTGTCGGGTGTGAAGAGATTAGGACGCGTCCACAACTTGGTATGGTGGCGGGACCGCTGCCTGCTGAAGGTTGGGGGGGGGGGAGGAGATGGGTGGAAACCGGAACAAGAAAACTCTGGCCCAAGACTTTAAACCAGCGCTAGCAACAGTCCTTTCAGACAACAGAAAGATCGTGGGGTGATGACCTTCACAACGGTGCTACTGTTGTAAACTTCCAACTGTATTTTAGTTTGATCTACCTTCAGTAATATTACCTTTCACCCTACATGGGTTAACAAGGACATTACATCGAAACCACAGTCGATTAACAACAAAGAACGTCCAGAAAAAAACCATAAATTGTCAAAAAAATAAATATATAATACTTCTTAAAGACTAAGTACCCTGTAAGAACGAAGCAATTACGGGTAATATAAAAAAAACTATAATAATAATAATTAATGCATTAATCTTATCGCAATATCAAAAACTCTGTCACTGTACAAAGCAGAAACACCAGAAAATCGTTTTATTATGGCAGAGAACGCCACAGAAAAACTAGACAACAGTGCAAGCTGAACAAGAGAGCTTCCCAGAATTGCAGACTGATATGCTGGAGAAGTTCTCGTGTCTAGCAAGCTGGCAGTATAACAGAGACCGCAAATTAGACAAGAGACTGTGCCGAACCACAACTAAGAACTTTACGGAGTCGCAACTTGACAACAAACTAAGACGTTCACTGTGTCATAACCTGATAGCAATTGTGAAGTGTCAAGCTCCATGGCAATACAGGAAACACGAAAGAGTTACTGTTACCGTCAGTGAAGCTTGTTATGAGTTACATAGCAGTAGTGAGGTTTGCTGTGGGTGACACAGCAGCAGTGAAGCTTGCTGTGGGTGACCCAACAGCAGTGAAGCTTGCTGTGGGTGACACAGCAGTAGTGAAGCTTGCTGTGGGTGACCCAGCAGCAGTGAAGCTTGCTGTGGGTGACACAGCAGCAGTGAAGCTTGCTGTGGGTGACCCAACAGCAGTGAAGCTTGCTGTGGGTGACACAGCAGCAGTGAAGCTTGCTGTGGGTGACCCAACAGCAGTGAAGCTTGCTGTGGGTGACACAGCAGCAGTGAAGCTTGCTGTGGGTGAAACAGCAGCAGTGAAGCTTGCTGTGGGTGACACAGCAGTAGTGAAGCTTGCTGTGGGTGACCCAGCAGCAGTGAAGCTTGCTGTGGGTGACACAGCAGCAGTGAAGCTTGCTGTGGGTGACCCAGCAGCAGTGAAGCATGCTGTGGGTGACACAGCAGCAGTGAAGCTTGCTGTGGGTGACACAGCAGTAGTGAAGCTTGCTGTGGGTGACCCAGCAGCAGTGAAGCTTGCTGTGGGTGACACAGCAGCAGTGAAGCTTGCTGTGGGTGACACAGCTGCAGTGAAGCTTGCTGTGGGTGACCCAGCAGCAGTGAAGCTTGCTGTGGGTGACACAGCAGCAGTTAAGCTCGCTGTGGGGTGACACAGCAGCAGTGAAGTTTGCTGTGGGTGACACAGCAGCAGTGAAGCTTGCTGTGGGTGACCCAGCAGCAGTGAAGCTTGCTGTGGGTGACACAGCAGCACTGAAGCTTGCTGTGGGTGACACAGCAGCAGTGAAGCTTGCTGTGGGTGACCCAACAGCAGTGAAGCTTGCTGTGGGTGACCCAGCAGCAGTGAAGCTTGCTGTAGGTGACCCAGCAGCAGTGAAGCTTGCTGTGGGTGACACAGCAGCAGTTAAGCTCGCTGTGGGGTGACACAGCAGCAGTGAAGCTCGCTGTGGGGTGACACAGCAGCAGTGAAGTTTGCTGTGGGTGACACAGCAGCAGTGAAGCTTGCTGTGGGTGACCCAGCAGCAGTGAAGCTTGCTGTGGGTGACACAGCAGCACTGAAGCTTGCTGTGGGTGACACAGCAGCAGTGAAGCTTGCTGTGGGTGACCCAACAGCAGTGAAGCTTGCTGTGGGTGACCCAGCAGCAGTGAAGCTTGCTGTGGGTGACACAGCAGCAGTGAAGCTTGCTGTGGGTGACCCAGCAGCAGTGAAGCTTGCTGTGGGTGACACAGCAGCAGTGAAGCTTGCTGTGGGTGACCCAGCAGCAGTGAAGCTTGCTGTGGGTGACACAGCAGCAGTGAAGCTTGCTGTGGGTGACACAGCAGCAGTGAAGCTTGCTGTGGGTGACCCAACAGCAGTGAAGCTTGCTGTGGGTGACCCAGCAGCAGTGAAGCTTGCTGTGGGTGACCCAGCAGCAGTGAACCTTGCTGTAGGTGACACAGCAGCAGTGAAGCTTGCTGTGGGTGACCCAACAGCAGTGAAGCTTGCTGTGGGTGACCCAGCAGCAGTGAAGCTTGCTGTGGGTGACCCAGCAGCAGTGAAGCTTGCTGTGGGTGACACAGCAGCAGTGAAGCTTGCTGTGGGTGACCCAGCAGCAGTGAAGCTTGCTGTGGGTGACCCAGCAGCAGTGAAGCTTGCTGTGGGTGACACAGCAGCAGTGAAGCTTGCTGTGGGTGACCCAGCAGCAGTGAAGCTTGCTGTGGGCGACCCAGCAGCAGTGAAGCTTGCAGTGGGGGACCCAGCAGCAGTGAAGCTTGCTGTGGGTGACCCAGCAGCAGTGAAGCTTGCTGTGGATGACACAGCAGCAGTGAAGCTTGCTGTGGGTGACCCAGCAGCAGTGAAGCTTGCTGTGGGTGACCCAGCAGCAGTGAAGCTTGCTGTGGGTGACCTAACAGCAGTGAAGCTTACCGTGGGTGACCCAGCAGCAGTGAAGCTTGCTGTGGGTGACCCAACAGCAGTGAAGCTTGCTGGGGGTGACACAGCAGCAGTGAAGCTTGCTGTGGGTGACCCAGCAGCAGTGAAGCTTGCTGTGGGTGACCCAACAGCAGTGAAGCTTGCTGTGGGTGACCCAGCAGTAGTGAAGCTTGCTGTGGGCGATACAGCAGCAGTGAAGCTTGCTGTGGGTGACACAACAGCAGTGAAGCTTACCGTGGGTGACCCAGCAGCAGTGAAGCTTGCTGTGGGCGATACAGCAGCAGTGAAGCTTGCTGTGGGTGACACAACAGCAGTGAAGCTTACCGTGGGTGACCCAGCAGCAGTGAAGCTTGCTGTGGGCGATACAGCAGCAGTGAAGCTTGCTGTGGGTGACACAACAGCAGTGAAGCTTACCGTGGGTGACCCAGCAGCAGTGAAGCTTGCTGTGGGCGATACAGCAGCAGTGAAGCTTGCTGTGGGTGACCTAACAGCAGTGAAGCTTACCGTGGGTGACCCAGCAGTAGTGAAGCTTGCTGTGGGTGACCCAGCAGCAGTGTAGCTTGCTGTGGGTGACACAGCAGCAGAGGCCATAGGTAGATGACAATCTCCCCCACACCCCACCCACCCCTCCTTCACAGGTGACTATGCAAATAACCGGAACAGGGTGTTATCTTGAGGTTATATTGAGATGATTTCGGGGCTTTAGTGTTGGGCAGCATCTGGCCCAGAACACTTCACATGTCAAAGACTCGATATTATGCTCAAACTGCAGTTTGGATGACATATATCTGTTATAAATGTATACATAATAAAACAAAATGTATATCAATATTTTTCCTATCGAAAATGTTGAGGAGATGCAAGGTCGGTGCATTTGACTCAGGAGGAAGTACAGGGTGTGGAGAATATGTAAGAAAATGAACTCCAAAACTGCTCAAACCCACGAAAGTGAGAGGATTACGATGACCTCTCGCTAGAGTCTGGAAGATGGGAAGAATAATAATGTTGTGTTAAAGTGAAGTGATTTACCACTTGAGCTTTTATAACGATTGCGTAAATGTTTGAAAGTGTGTAGTGGTGTGTGTGTGTGTGTGTGTGTGTGTGTGTGTGTGTGCTTGCTTGCGTTTGTTTTTGCACTAATATCGACGACGGACATTGCGAAAGTCGGGCCCACATTGCTCTACAGAAACGTATAAACGAATATAAGTATTGTGTAAATATACAAGACTGAGAGACGTGAATGCCGTGAAGCGTTCTGCTACTGCCCAACTGTATGTAACTCTATTTTTTTTTTCATGTATGTCAAAGAACACAAAACTTGTGGATGCCCGAATAATTTCTCTATTGGCCAGTTTGTATGTATATATATATATATATATATATATATATATATATATATATATATATATATATATATATATATATGTCGTACCTAGTAGCCAGAACGCACTTCTCAGCCTACTATGCAAGGCCCGATTTGCCTAATAAGCCAAGTTTTCCTGAATTAATATATTTTCTCAAATTTTTTTCTTATGAAATGATAAAGCTACCCATTTCATTATGTATGAGGTCAATTTTTTTTATTGGAGTTAAAATTAACGTAGATATATGACCAAACCTAACCAACTCTACCTAACCTAACCTAACCTAACCTAACCTATCTTTATAGGTTAGGTTAGGTTCGGTAGCCGAAAAAGTTAGGTTAGGTTAGGTTAGGTAGGTTAGGTAGTCGAAAAAACATTATTTCATGAAAACTTGACTTATTACGCAAATCGGGCCTTGCATAGTAGGCTGAGAAGTGCGTTCTGGCTTCTAGGTACGACATATATATATATAAAACGTGTAAGAATGGAAGCTTAAGTAACTACTTATGTATTTTACGAAGGTGATGTGTGTGTGGCCAAATATATATATATAGTGTCGTCCCCCGCCTGTGGTATTATGGTACATGACAGAATTAGGGGCACTCGAGTGATGAAACTAGAATGTAGACATTTTTTGATATTACAGAATATAATTTGAAAAAAAAAAAAAATTCTAGTCATTTGCCGTTGAAAGCATAATTAAATATTAAACTGCTGTTGTTAAAAAAAAGCTAGAAAAGCCTAAACCGTAAGCTTGTTTTTTTATACAGACTTGTGAGTGTGGTCGTTCAACTCGCTAGGATTCCGGTAATTTATGCATACATAGTCCTCCGAAAGGAGAAAAAAAAAATGTGGATTATATGCTCTAAATCAGGTGTAAATATGGGCTTATAATCATTTGTAAACTTGTCATTTCCTCAACGCTGTGTAACAGAGTGCCTAAACTAGAGACATTGTTGGCAATTAACAACATGTTTATTTTAGTCACTCTGTGTTTAATAACAGTCCTCGTCCCCGACCCTCCTCTTAACCCCCCATCCAATCCCTCAACTCTACCCTTCTCCTAGGTACTTAAATGTTTAAACGTGATACGATAATGGCAGAAGAAAAGTTTCGTTCAATGGGGATAGAGTCGTGTCAGTTTTAGGCCTTAAATTCGACTTGCAAGACGAAATAAATATATTTTTTTCTCTTAAATCCAATCAAAGTTAAATATTTCACAGATACTTTGGTCAAGGGAGCTGGCTTCTCTTGTTCTGGGAAAATTTAATCGCTGGCTGATTCCGAGTAATAAAAATCCGCACTCTCACTTTTGATTTAATTTGATCCTCTCGTGTGATGAGACTTTGCAATGCTTTTGATGTGTGGCGGAGTCATGTCACGCCCTTCTTTACATAGGCCTATGCAGTCATGTTCCACGTATCTCCCACCAAGTTGTGAGGCTGTGCCAAGAGTTACAAGATAATATTAAACAGTGCTTTCTAAATCAGACGTTCAAGCGTTTTCTTTATCTATGCCAAACAATGGAGGAGTTCAAACGATTGCATGATTTATTGCATAGTGTTTGGAGAAGGTAGCAGCTAATAATGTTACTATTTTGTGCATGTTGCAGCTATAACACGCAGCTTAGGACACAAGGCATTATGACACATGGTTTATGACACATGGTTTAGGACACATGGTTATACATATATATATGCACATGACAAGTCATTAGCGTTGATGATGTTTACACAAATCAGCAGATTGTTTATTGGTTGGATAAATATTCAGGGAATGAGAGAAATTACTGCTCCGGAGCACTCCTGGACATGACAGCAAGTTAAAACTAGTCTCACACACCACCGAAACTGTCCCTCTCAATTGTATAAAAAGGAGTACATATCGCCTCGATTTCTTAATAATGACTAACATTTAAAAAAACAAGACAAAAACTGATAGAGACATTCCAATTAACGAAAATGTTCTCGGGACTATCCCGTTGCCATTATCACCCTGTTCTTCGTTGTTTCTATATCCCTCTCGCCACTAATCCTTCTCTCCCCCTCCCTTCCCTTTCGTCTCGTGTTCGTTATTTATTGTATACGTGTCGCAGGAGCTCTACAGGCTGGTGGTGTCCCCCCAGCCCGGAGCCTGCTGCCCTACCCAACACTTGCTCACACAGATCCAAAAAATTCCGAGAGCTGATGACTTTGATGTCTGATTTGTCACTTCGAGATCTGATTTGCTACTTCGAGGACTGCTTTGCCACTTCGAGGTCTGATTTGCCACTTCAAGGACTGTTTTGCCACTTCGAGGTCTGTTTTGCCACTTCAAGGACTGTTTTGCCACTTCGAGGTCTGTTTTGCTACTTCGAGGTCTGATTTTCCACTTCGAGGTCTATTTTGCCACTTCGAGGTCTGATTTTCCACTTCGAGGTCTGTTTTGCCACTTCGAGGTCTATTTTGCCACTTCAAGGACTGCTTTGCCACTTCGAGGTCTGTTTTGCCACTTCGAGGTCTGTTTTGCCACTTCGAGGTCTATTTTGCCACTTCGAGGTCTGATTTTCCACTTCGAGGTCTATTTTGCCACTTCGAGGTCTGATTTTCCACTTCGAGGTCTGTTTTGCCACTTCGAGGTCTATTTTGCTACTTCGAAGTCTATTTTGCCACTTTGAGGTCTGATTTGCCACTTCGAGGTCTATTTTGCCACTTCGAGGTCTGTTTTGCCACTTCGAGGTATGTTTTGCCACTTCGAGGTCTGTTTTGCCACTTCGAGGTCTATTTTGCTACTTCGAGGTCTATTTTGCCACTTTGAGGTCTGATTTGCCACTTCGAGGTCTATTTTGCCACTTCGAGATCTATTTTGCCACTTCGAGGTCTATTTTGCTACTTCGAGGTATGTTTTGCCACTTCGAGGTCTGATTTGCCACTTCGAGGTCTGTTTTGCCACTTCGAGGTCTGTTTTGCCACTTCGACGGCCGTCAGCTTCTTCGATGAATTAAATATGTGTTCTGTCATTTCCTGCTTCTTCTTCTTCTTCTTCTTCGGCTTCAACAGCGATAAATTCGGGAATATGCTTCGTTGGTCGAGTAATCGGGTGAATAACTTTTGTCTTTAGGGTTTTGCTTTTTTAGCTAAGTTGCCGCCTTGATAACTTATTCGCTAACTTTCTTCATCAGCGACTTTCAGGTTCAGCTGCCGACTTCGTCAGTAACTAGAGGCTTCCATCTTCGTGGCTTACTTCCTCAATGGCTTACTTCTTGAGTGGTTTGCTTCTTTGGAAACTACTTAGTATGTGTATTTTTATAAATAATTTTCCTTCTCGGTAACTGTCAATCAAATAGATGTGTTTATTTCAGCGAATCTTGCAACATATTGCTACCGCGACTTGTGTGCGTACTTATGTAGTGACGTCTACGGTATAATGTACCAAATGATTCGTCCTTTGTTTGCAAGAATGTGATGTTCAACAAACCTGTTCCTCTTCTAGTGCGCTTCCATGATATCGCCCGTTCCTCTTTCAGTTCGCCAATATGACCTCTCCCGTTGCAATGAAGTGAGAAGCTTTACTTTGTCATCCGCCATGTGAGACCTGTTTTTATCCTCAATCATCTCTACTACATGCGCTTTCTCATACATATTTAGCTTCGCATTCCGTCTGTGTATACCTTCCGTCTGATGTCACCGTCCATCTTCATACCTTGTGTCTGCCCCAAATTCCCGTCTAAATCTACCTTCCGTCTGTCGCTCGTAGTCAGATAGCGACTACTCTTCCGATGTGATCATCGCATTTCAAGGATCGTTCGACCTCCTGAATGAGCTCTGCAAGGCGTTTTCCTTCTCTAAGATTCTATTGCCTTGTTCCTTGGTGGTTTCTTCAGCGCTTCTCTTCTGATGTTTGGGCTTATCAATCTCTTGCATTTCTTTCATCAAGTCTGAAGCTCATGGACGTAGTTATGTAAATAATGTAAATAAAAGTTAGATTACTTCCCCCCTCCTTCCCTCTCACGCCACTTTACCCCTCTTTTCATTTTTCCTGTATCCACCCCCTGTTCCCCCTTCCATTATTGTTAATCATATCCTTTTCATACCATTTTCCTCTTTCCAGTCTCGGCTTATATATATATATATATATATATATATATATATATATATATATATATATATATATATATATATATATATATATATATATATATATATATATGGGAGTATGGGAGTCTCCATTCGTCCCAATTCCCATTTCTCACTCATTGCCCCATTTAGACCTCCTATTTACCACCCTAAACCCGATTCTTCATTGCCAATTTCCTCCTTGCTTCCAGCCAGACTGTCGATATTCCTAGTCCTGTCAATCAAGAATCCAAGAGAACAGTTATTCAGCCTGTGGGTGAACAAATATGAAATGGATGTAAATTGGCTTTTTATTCCAGAAACCTTTATAACTCCTTAGAGATGATAAAAAAAAATAAGCATTTTGTATCAGCCCTTTCCATATGTAGAAGAGCTTAGGAGTCCCTCTCCCACTAAATATACACTGATGGAAACGCCTGTTTGAACTTTTCTTTTGGAGTTTGTGGAAGAACCTCGAGAGTGTCTTGTGTGGCTTGAAATAAAATAATAATAACGAAGATAGATGAGTCTCTCAGAGGAGTCTGATGCGCAGAAGCCAAAATGAGAAGGGATTTACAGGCGGTTCTTGGGTCTACATAGCCTCCTTAGGTGAGGAATCAGCTGCGGTTTGTACCTCTAGAATGGTGTTTTGTGAAAGACAGATAGATGTAAATATACTATTGTTTGCAGTATGATGTTGTTTTATTGAGTATATCTTTCTGGGGGTGTGAGACTTTGAGTGGTGTGAGTTGGAGAGGTGGGTAGTGTGTGTGGTGTGTGTGTGTGTGTGGTGTGTGTGTGTGTGTGAGTGTGTGTGTGTGTGTGTGTGTGTGTGTGTGTGTGTGTGGGTGTGTGTGAGTGTGTGTGTGTGTGTGTGTGTGTGTGTGTGTGTGTGGGTGTGTGTGAGTGTGTGTGTGTGTGTGTGTGTGTGTGTGTGTGTGTGTGTGTGTGTGGGTGTGGCGGAGCACTTACAGTCACATGTACATATCCTGACATACACATACACACTCGCACACACACACACACACACACACACACACACACACACACACACACACACACACACACACACACACACACACACACACACACACACACACACACACACGTGCACACACACACACACACACATATATATATATATATATATATATATATATATATATATATATATATATATATATATATATATATATATGTCGTACCTAGTAGCCAGAACGCACTTCTCAGCCTACTATGCAAGGCCCAATTTGCCTAATAAGCCAAGTTTTCATGAATTATTTGTTTTTGGACTACCTAACCTACCTAACCTGACCTAACCTAACTTTTTCTGCTACCTAACCGAACCTAACCTATAAAGATAGGTTAGGTTAGGTTAGGTAGGGATGGTTAGGTTCGGTCATATATCTACGTTAATTTTAACTCTAATAAAAAAAAATTGACCTCATACATAAAGAAATGGGTAGCTTTATCATTTCATAAGAAAAAAATTAGAGAAAATATATTAATTCAGGAAAACTTGGCGTATTAGGCAAATCGGGCCTTGCATAGTAGGCTGAGAAGTGTGTTCTGGCTACTAGGTACGACATATATATATATATATATATATATATATATATGTCGTACCTAGTAGCCAGAACTCACTTCTCAGCCTACTATGCAAGGCCCGATTTGCCTAATAAGCCAAGTTTTCATGAATTAATGTTTTTACGACTACCTAACCTACCTAACCTAACCTAACCTAACTTTTTCTGCTACCTAACCTAACCTAACCTATAAAGATAGGTTAGGTTAGGTTAGGTAGGGTTGGTTAGGTTCGGTCATATATCTATGTTAATTTTAACTCCAATAAAATAAAATTAACCTCATACATAATGAAATGGGTAGCTTTATCATTTCATAAGAAAAAAATTATAGAAAATATATTAATTTAGGAAAACTTGGCTTATTAGGCAAATCGGGCCTTGCATAGTAGGCTGAGAAGTGCGTTCTGGCTACTAGGTACGACATATATATATATATATATATATATATATATATATATATATATATATATATATATATATATATATATATATATATAACCAATAACAAACAACTATTGTTATTGGTTTCACAGAACAACTGGTGGTAAAAAAAAGTATCTTCCAAGCAAGAAATGTACATTAAACATTCAAATTGTATGCAAATTATATAAATTAGCATCAGAGCAAATCTTATAAAATTATAACCTGAGACAAAAAAAATGCGAAATGCACTAAATAAAGATTGACACAATATATCAACATCATCAAGGTGTAGGAGTCGCCTTCAGGGTCTCAAGAGCTACCATTAGGGTGCAGGAGCTACCATGAGAACCACGGGTGCAACAATAGGGGCCCAGGAGCAACCATTAGGATGCAAGAGCTACCATGAGAGCCCCAGGAGCTACCAATAGGAGACAAGAGCTACCTATAGGAGACAAGAGCTACCATGAGGGCTCCAGGAACTACCAATAGGATGCAAGAGCAACCGTTAGAGCCCCAGAAGCTACCATTAGGACACAGGAGCTAACATCAGGGGCCCCTGGAGCTACCATTAAGATCTAGGAGCGGCCTCAAGGGCTCCAGGAGCTACCATAAGGATGCAGAAGCTGCAATGAGGGACCCCAGGAGCTATCATGAGGGCCCCATACGGTACCATTATTATGCGGGAGCTACCATGAGAGCCCGAGGTGCTATCATTAGGAAGCAGGAACTACCATGAGGGTCGCAAGAGCTACGATTAGGAAGCAGGAACTGCGAGGAGGGCCCTAAGAGCTACAATTAGGATGCAGAAGCTACCATGAGGGCTCCAATAGCTACCATTCGGACGCAGTAGATACCCTGAGAGCCCAAGGAGCTACCATTAGGATGCAGAAGCTACCATGAGGGCCCAGGGAACTATTATGAGGGTCCTCAGGAGCTTGAATGAGAGCCCCAGCAGCTGCTATTATGATATAGGAGGTACTATGAAAGCCCCAAGAGCTACTATGAGAGAACCAGGAGCTACCATTAGGATGCAGGAACTACCATGAGGGCTTCAGGAGCAATAATGAGGGTTCCAGGAGCTACTATTAGGATACAGGAGCAACCATGAGAAACCCAGGAGCTATCATTAGGATGCAGGAGCTACCATGAATGCCCAAAGAGCTGCTATGAGGGACCCAGAAGCTACCATTAGGATACAGGAGCTGCAATTTTCCCAGGAGCTACCATTAGGATGAAGGAGGACCTACAGGACCTACAATGAGGACCCAAGAAGCTACTATGAGAGCCCCAAAAGCTGCCATTAGGATGCAGAGGCTACCATGGGAGCTCCAGGAGCTACCATTAAGATCTAGGAGCGGCCATGAGGGTTCCAGGAGCTACCATGAGGATGCAGAAGCTGCCTTGAGAGCTTCAGATGCTACCATGAGGGCCTCAGCAGCTACCATTATTATGCTGGAGCAACCATGAGGGCCCCAGACGCTACCATTATTATGCGGGAGCTACCATAAAAGACCGAGATGCTATCAATAGGAAGCAGGAGTTAACATGAGGGGGGCCCCAAGAGCTACCATTAGGATGCAAGAACTGCGATGAGGGTCCCTAGTGCTACCATGAGGGGCCTCAAGAGCTACCATCAGGATGTAGAGCTATCATGAGGGCTCCAGGAACTACCATGAGGGCCCCAGTAGCTACCATTACTATGCGGGAGCTACCATGAGAGCCGCAGGAGCTACCATTTGGATGCAGGAACTGCGATGAGGACCCCAGGACCTTAAATTAAAATGTTGGCCCTATCAGAGGGTCCCTGGAGCTACCATTATGATGCAGAAGCTACCATGAGGGTACCTGCAGCTACCATTACGATGCAGGAGCTACCATGAGAGCCCCAGAAGCTACCATTAGGAAGACGTAGTTACCATGAGGGCCCCACAGTTTCATTAGGATACAGAAGCTACCATGAGGGCCCAAAGAACTACTATGAGGGGCCCCAGGAGATAGTTTAATAACCCTAGAATCTGCTAATATGATATAGGAGCTACCATAAGTACCACAGGAGCTACCATTAGGATGCAGGAAGTATTATGAAGGCCCAGGAGCAACCATAAGGACCCCCAGGAGCTACTATTAGCATACAGGAGCAACCATGAGAGTCCCAGGAGCTGCCATTAGGATGAAAGAGCTACCATGACGGCCCCAGAAGCTTCCATTAGGATAAAGGAGCTACCATGAGGGGCCCAAAGAGCAATTATGAGGCCCCAGAAGCTACATTGAGAGCCCCAAAAGCTGCATTTAGGATCCAGAAGCTACCTTGAGGGCCCCAGGAGCTACCATTAGGATCTAGGAGCTGCAAAAAGGGCTCCAGGAGCTGCCATTTGGTTGTACGAGCTACCATGACGGCCCCCTGAAGCTACTATTAAAAAGCAGGAGCAAACTTGAGGGACCAAGGGAACTAACATAAAGGACCCAGGAGCTATGGAGCCGGTCGGCCGAGCGGACAGCACGCTGGACTTCTGATCCTGTGGTCCTAGGTTCGATCCCAGGCGCCGGCGAGAAATAATGGGCAGAGTTTCTTTCACCCTATGCCCCTGTTACCTAGCAGTAAAATAGGTACCTGGGTGTTAGTCAGCTGTCACGGGCTGCTTCCTGGGGGTGGAGGCCTGGCCGCGGGGACACTAAAAGCCCCGAAATCATCTCAAGATAACCTCAAGATAGGTACCTTGAGAGACCAAGGAACTACTATTAGGATGCAGGAGCTACCATGAGAGCCCAGGAGCTACCATGAGGACCCCAGGAGCTACTATTAGGATGCAGGAGTCACTATGAGAGCCCAGGAGCTACCATTATGATGCAAGAGCTAACATGACGGTTGCACGAGCTTCCATTAGGTTGCAGGAGATACCACGAGGGTCCAGAGAGCTACTATGAGGGCTCCAGAAGCTACCATGAGAGCCCTAAAAGCTGCCATAAGGATGCAGAAGCTACCATGAGGGCCCCAGGAGCTACCATTGGAATGTAGGCGTTGCAATGAGGGCCCCAGAAGCTACCATTATGATGCAGGAGTTAACATCAGGGGCCCCAAGAGCTAGTATTCGGATGCAGAAGCTACAATGAGAACCCCAGGAGGTACCATTAAGATCTAGGAGCAGCCATGAGGTTCCCCCAGTAGCTACCATGAGGATGCAGATGCAGCCTTGAGTGGTCCAGGGGATACTATGAGGGGCCCCAGGAGCTTAAATTATAATGCCAAACCTATTAGAGGTCTCAGAATCTAACTAGACAGGCTCCAGGAGCTGCCATTAGGATATAGGAACTACCATGACGGCCCCAGGAGCTTCTATTAGGCAGTAGGAGCTACCAAGAGGGCCACAGGAGCTACCATTAGGATGCAGAAGCAGCAATGAGGGGCCCAAGAGCTACCATTAGGATGCAGGAGCTACCATGGGGGCCCCAGAAGCTACAATGAGAATGCAGGAGCTGCCATAAGGGCCCCACGTGCTACTATTAGGGCCCCGGTCGTTCGGCCGGGCGGACAGCACACTGGACTTGTGATCCTGTGGTCCCGGGTTCGATCCCGGGCGCCGGCGAGAAACAATGGGCAGAGTTTCTTTCACCTTATGCCCCCTGTTACCTCGCAGTAAATAGGTACCTGGGTGTTAGTCAGCTGTCACGGGCTGCTTCCTGGGGGTGGAGGCCTGGTCGAGGACCGGGCCGAAGGGATACTAAAGCCCCGAAATCATCTCAAGATAACCTCAAGATAACCCCAGATGCTACCATTAGGGTGCAGAAGCTACCTTGAGGGCTCCCAGGAGCTACCATTAGGATGCACGAGCACAATAAGGACCCCAGGAGCTACTATGAAGGTCCCTGGAGCTACCATTAGGATGCAGGAACTACCATAAGGGCCAAGGAGCTACCATGAGGACCCCCATGAGCTACTATTAGGATGCCATAGCAACCATGAGAGCCCCAGGAGATACCATTAGGATGCAAGAGCTACCAAGATAGCCCCCCAGATGCTACCATTAGGATGCAGGAGCTACAATGAGGGCCCCCCAGATGCTACCATTAGGATGCAGGAGCTACAATGAGGGCAACAAGAGTTGCCATTAAGAAGCAGGAGCTTCTATGAGGGCCCCAGAAGCTACTATTAAGGGACAGGAGCTATCATGCGGACCCCAAGAGCTATCATTAGGATGCAGGCACTACTATGAGGGCCCCTGGAGCTACCATTAGGATGCAGGTACTACCATGAGGGTCCCAGGAGCTACCATTAGGATGCAGGAGCTACCATAAGGGCCCAAGGAGCTACCTTAAGGATACAAGAGCTACAATGAAGGTCCCAGGAGCTACCATTAGGAAACAAGATATATTATGAGGGCCCCAGGAGCTTCCTTGAGGGCCCCCAAGAGCTACCATGAGGGCCCCAAGAGCTACCATTATGATGCAGTAGCTACAATGAGGGGCCCAAGAGCTTCCATTAGGGCCCCCCAAGAGCTACCATGAGGGCCCCAGGAGCTACCATTAGGATGCTGGAGCCACAATGAGGGCCCACAGAGCTGTCATTAGGATGTAGCAGGAGCTACAATGAAGGCCCCAGGAGCTACAATTAGGATGCAGGAGCTACCATGAGAGTCCCAGGAGCTATTATTATTGGACAGGAGCTATCATGGGGGGCCCTAAGAGCTACCATTAGGATGCAGGCTTTACAATGAGGGGCCCCAGGAGCTACCATGAGGTCCCCAGGAGCAACTATAAAGATGCAGGAGCTACATTGAGGGCCCCTGGAGCTACCATTAGGATGCGAATGCTACCATGAGGGTCCCAGAAACTATCATGAGGATGCAGGAGCTACCATGAGGGCCACAAGAGCTACCATAAGGATGCAAAAGGTACAATGAGGGGGGCCCCTGGAGCTTCCATGAAGGCCCCAGGAGCTACCATGAGGGCCCAAGGAGCTACCATTAGGATGCAAGAGCTAACATCAAGGGCCCCAGGAGCTACCATTTGGATGCTAGAGCTACCATGAGAACCCCCAGAAGCTACCATGGGGGCCTCAGGAGCTACCATTAAGATCCAGAAGCGGCCATGAGAGCTCCAGGAGCTAACATGAGGGCCCCAGAAGCTACCATTATTATGCGGGAGCTACCATGAGAGCCCTAGGTGCTATCATTAAGAAGCAGGAGCTACCATGAGGGTCGCAGGAGCTGCGGTTAGGAAGCAGGATCTGTGATGAGGACCCTTCTTAGGATGTAGAAGCTACCATGAGGGCTTCAGTAGCCTCCATTGAGACGCAGGAGATACCCTGAGAGCCCCAGAAGCTACCATTAGGATGCAAAAGCTTCTATGAGGGCCCCTGCAGCTACCATTATGATGCAGGAGCTACCATGAGGGCCCAGGAAATTACTATGTGGGTCCCCAGGAGCTAGAACGAGAGCCCCAGAAGCTGCTATTATGATATGAGCAACCATGATGGGCCCGTTGAGCTGCTATTATGATACAGGAGCTACCATGAGGGCTCCAGGAGCTACCATTAGGATTTAGGAACTACAATGAGGGCCCATGAGCAATAATAAGAGACCCAGGAGCTATCATTAGGATGCAGGAGCTACCATGAATGCCCAAGGAGCTACTATGAGGGCCCCAGAAGGTACCATTAGGCTACAGGAACTACCATGAGGGCTCAAGGAGCAACCATGAAAGCCCAGGAGCTACCATGAGAACCCCAGGAGCTACCATTATGATGCAGAAGTTACCGTGAGAGCCCCAAGAGCTACCATTTTGATGCAGAAGATACCATAAGGGTACCTGCAGCTACCATTTGGATGCAGGAGCTACCATGAGAGTCCCAGGAGCTACCATTAGGAAGAAGTAGCTACCATGAGTGCCTCACAGTTACATTAGGATACAGAAGCTAACATGAGGGCCCAAAGAACTACTATGAGGGGCCCCAGGAGATAGTTTAATAACCCTAGAATCTGGTATTATGATATCGGAGCTACCATGAGTATCGCAGGAACTACCATTAGGATGCAGGACCTACCATGAGAGCCTAAGGTGCTACCATTAGGATGCAGGAAGTACCATGAAGGTCCAGAAGCAACCATGAGGACCCCCAGGAGCTACTATTAGGATGCAGGAGCGACCATGAGAGTCCCAGGAGCTACTATTAGGATACAGGAGCTACCATGAGTGCCCAAGGAGCTACTATGAAGGCCCCACAAGCTACACTGAGAGCCCCAAAAGCTGCCTTTAGGATGCAGAATCTACCTTGAGGGCCCCAGGAGCTACCATTAGGATGTATGAGCTACCATGACGGCCCCTGCAGCTACAATTAGAAAGCAGGAGCTAACATGAGGGACCGAAGGAACTAACATAGAGGACCCAGGAGCTACCATGTGACACAAAGGAGCTACCATTAGGATGCAGGAGCTACCATGAGGGCCTTGGAGCTACCATGAGGACCCCAGGAGCTACTTTTAGGATGCAGGAGTCACTATGAGAGCCCAGGAGCTACCATTAGGATGCAAGAGCTAACATGACGGCCCCACGAGCTTCCATTCGGATGCAGGAGCTACCATGAGGGTCCAAAGAGCTACTATGAGGGCTCCAGAAGCTACCATGAGAGCCCCAAAAGCTGCCATTAGGATGCAGAAGCTACCATGAGGCCCCCAGGAGCTACCATTGGGATGTAGAAGTTGCAATGAGGGCCCCCAGAGGCTACCATTTGGATGAAGGAGTTAACATCAAGGGCCCCAAGAGCTACTATTCAGATGCAGAAGCTACAATGAGAACCCAAGAAGCTACCATGGGGCCCCAGGAGGTACCATTAAGATGTAGGAGCGGCCATGAGGTCCCCCAGGAGCTACCAAGAGAATGCAGATGCAGCAATGAGTGTTCCAAGTGATACCATTAGGGCCCAACGAGCTATAATGAGGGCCCAGCAGCAATTATTATTATGAGTGAGCTACCATGAGTGCCTCCAGGTGCTATCATTAGGAAGCAGCAGCTACTATGAGGGCCCCAGGTGCTACCATGATAGCCTAATGAGCTACCTTTAGGATAAAAAACTACCATGAGGGCCCCAAGAGTTTCCACAAGAATGCATGAACTTCCATGAGGGCCCAGGAGCTACCATGAGGACCCTCAGAAGCTACTATTAAAATGCAGGAGCAACCATGAAAGCCCCAGGAGCTAACATTAGGATGCAAATGCTACCATGACTGCCCCATGAGCTTCCATTAGGATGTAGGAGCTACCAAGAGGGCCCCATGAGCTACCATTAGGATGCAGCAGCTGCATATAGGGCCGCAGGAGCTACCATTAGGATGCTGGAGCTACCATGAGGACCCCGGAAGCTACCATTAGGATGCAGGAGCTACCATGAAGGCCCCCAGGAGCTACAATGAGGGGGTCCCAGCAGCTAGCATTAGAATGCAGGAGCTACCATAAGGGCCCCCAGGAGCTACCATTAGGATGCAGGAGCTACCACGAGGGCCTCAGGAGCTACCATTAGGATGCAGGAGCTACCATGAGGGCCACAGGCGCTACTATTAGGGGACAGGAGCTGTCATGAGGGCCCCAAGAGCTACAATTAGGATGCAGGAGCTTCCATATGGGCCCCAGGAGCTACCATTAGGATGCAGGAGCTACCATAAGGGCCCTAGGAGGTACCATGAGGGCCCAAGGAGCTACCATTAGGATGCAGGAGCTACAATGAGGGCTCCAAAAGCTGCTATTAGGATGCAGGAGCTACCATTGGGGCCCCAGGAGATACCATTAGGATGCAGGAGCTACCATGAAGGCCCCAGGAGCTACTATTAGGGCCGGACAGGAGCTACCATGGGGGACCGAAGAGCTACGATTAAGATGCAGGCACTAGGGGCCTCGTAGCCTGGTGGATAGCGCGCAGGACTCGTAATTCTGTGGCGCGGGTTCGATTCCCGCACGAGGCAGAAACAAATGGGCCAAAGTTTCTTTCACCCTGAATGTCCCTGTTACCTAGCAGTAAATAGGTACCTGGGAGTTAGTCAGCTGTCACGGGCTGCTTCCTGGGGGTGGAGGTCTGGTCGAGGACCGGGCCGCGGGGACACTAAAATGCCCCGAAATCATCTCAAGATAACCTCAAGATAACTACAATGATCGTTCCAGGAGCTACCCTTAGGATGCTGGAGCTACCATGAGGGACACAGGAACTACCATTAAGATGCAGGAGTTACCATAAGGGCCCCATGAGCTACCATTAGGATGCAGAAACTACCATGAGGGCCACAGGAGCTACCATTAAGGTGCAGGAGCTGCAATGTGGGCCCCAGGAGCTACATTAGGATGCAGGAGCTACCATAAGGGGTCCCAGGAGCTACCATTAGGATGCAGGAGCTGCAATGAGGGGCCCTAGGAGCAACCATTAGGATTCAGGCGCTACCATGTGGGCGCTATAGGAGCTACCATTAGGACGCAGGAGCTACATCGAGGGGCCCTACGACCTACCATTAGAATGCAATAGCTACCATGAAGGCGCTCAGATCTGCAATTAGAAGGTAGGGGCTACCACCAGGGCCCTAGGAGTAACCATGAGGGCCCAAAGAGCTACCATAATGGCCCCATAAGCTACCATGATAATCTACCATGACGGCCCCAGGACCTACAATGAGGATACAGGAGGTGTCATGAGGGCCCAGGAGCTACCATGAGGAGGCAGAAGCTACCATGAGGGCCCCCAGGTCCTGCATGAGATCCCCCCACAACATCAACACCTACACCAACACCAACCCCCAACACCATCATCACCAGCAATATCACCAGCACAAAGCCATCAACACCATCATCAACTCCAGCAACTCACCAGGTCGAACTATGCAAAATGGGAGGCCGTCGGGAGCCCGGCCAAGACCACCTATGGCCAGCGCATCATTCAGACCAACCAGCAGCTCCTCAGAGATTATACCTCCGTTTTTCTCCTTTGCTTCGGGGGGAGATATTCATCGATTTCACATATGCATTCCGCCCTCTCTAAAATCTGCCAGAACGCGTTCCTCGAAGCCCCATGAGGAAGGTCCGCGGGGCCACTGAGAAAAGTCCGCGGGGCCCGTGAGAAAGGTCCGCGGGGCCCCTTAGAAAGGTCCGCGGGGCCCCTGAGAAAGGTCTGCGGAGCCCAAGTTGAAAAACACAGTGTCAGGGTGTGGGTGTGATCCCATCCCTGGTAATGGGTGTCTAAATGGTCGCTGGAGCCGTGTTATATATCGTTGTGATGGTGACGCTGTTTGTGGTTGACAAGACAGCTGCTTCGGAGCCTTTTAGAGTGTATTTACTCTTTGTATCTGCAGAGTCGAGCTATTGGCTCTTGGACCACGCCTTTCTACAAAAAAATGTCCTCTAGTATGTCTATTTTTCCAACATATATTTCTCTCTAACACACACATATACGCACACACACACATATAAACACACAAAGTTCAGAGGTATGCCACTAGACTAGTCCCAGAACTAAGAGGCACGAGCTACGAGGAAAGGCTGCGTGAGATGCACCTCACGACACTGGAAGACAGAGGAGTAAGGTGAAGACATGATTACTACCTACAAAATTCTCAGGGTTGACTGGGTACATAAGGATAAAGTTATGTACCCTGATTGTCAACTTAAACTTAATTTGACAAAATTCTCAGGAATTGACAGGGTACATAAGGATAAACTTTTTAACACGGGTGGTACGCGAACAAGGAGACACAGGGTGGAGACTGAGTACCCAAATGAGCCACAGGGACGTTAGAAAGATTTTTTTCAGTGTCAGAGTAGTTAACAGGTGAAATGCATTAGCAGTGATGTGGTGGAGGCTGACTCCATACACAATTTCAAATGTAGATATAATATAGCCCAGTAGGCTCAGGAATCTTTACACCAGTTGACTGACGGTTGAGAGGCGGGACCAAAGAGCCAGAGCTCAACCCCCGTAAACACAACTAGGCGAGTACAACTAGGTGGGTGAGTACACACGCACACTCACACACACACACGCACACACATACACCCCCCCCCCCCAGAAAGCAGCCCGTAGCAGCTGTCTAACTCTCAGGTTAGCCCTCAGGTACTGCCAGGTGAACAGGTGCTCCAGGGTGAAATAAAAATACTCCCATTATTTGTTTCTGTCTCTGCCGGGATTCGAACCCTGGGCTTTTCGAGCCCAAAGTCGGGATTCGAACCCAAAGACTACTTTACGACCCCCCCCCCCACAAGTGCTGTCCGCTCGGCTGCTCGGCCTCAGGTACCTACCTAGTTCTGCTGGCGGGGGTTGAGCTTCGGCTCTTTGGTCCTGTGAGTGTGTATAAAAGAGAGTGTGTGAGAGAGAGAGAGAGAGAGAGAGAGAGAGAGAGAGAGAGAGAGAGAGGAGAGAGAGAGAGAGAGAGAGAGAGAGAGAGAGAGAGAGAGAGACAGACAGACGAGAGAGACAGAGAGAGAGAGAGAGAGAGAGAGAGAGAGAGAGAGAGAGACAGAGAGAGAGACAGAGAGAGAGAGAGAGAGAGAGAGAGAGAGAGAGAGAGAGAAGAGACAGACAGACAGACAGACAGACAGACAGACAGACAGACAGACAGAGAAAGAGACAGACAGACAGACAGACAGACAGACAGACAGACAGAGAGGGACGTAAACAAATAGTTACCACAGCATCAAATCAATAGGTGAGCACGGCAAGTGTGCCCAGAGTTGAGGAAGGTCAATATTTAACTTAGCACTGCAGCAGTATAGTTACTGTGTGGCGAGGCTCAGGGCTAACCCATAGTTTGTGTGTATTGTCCTCGTAATATATGGCTCTCTCTCTCTCTCTCTCTCTCTCTCTCTCTCTCTCTCTCTCTCTCTCTCTCTCTCTCTCTCTCTCTCTCTCTCTCTCTCTCTCTCTCTCGCTCTCTCTCTCTCTCTCTCTCTCTCTCTCTCTCTCTCTCTCTCTCTCTCTCTCTCTCTCTCTCTCTCTCTCTCTCTCTCTCTCTCTCTCTCTCTCTCTCTCTCTCTCTCTCTCTCTCTCTCTCTCTCTCTCTCTCTCTCTCTCTCTTCTCTCTCTCTCTCTCTCTCTCTCTCTCTCGCTCTCTCTCTCTCTCTCTCTCTCTCTCTCTCTCTCTCTCTCTCTCTCTCTCTCTCTCTCTCTCTCTCTCTCTCTCTCTCTCTCTCTCTCTCTCTCTCTCTCTCTCTCTCTCTCATTACCGATATTTATTCTATTATTTAACCCAAATACCCAAATGCCGGTTTCCTAATAGAAAATATTTAGTTTTTTTTTACTGTGTTAGTACAAATATCATTAACAGAATTTGGTTATTTCTGATCAATGTGGATATTGCTGCGATATATTTAATATAGTATGAGTTTTCTCATAATTCTTCCCATTCTCTCTCTCTCTACATTATCAGTGCTTGCGTCATCTTGGTATGTCTGCTCATTTCTACGTCCTTCTTTCTCCCCAGACTCTGGCGGTCTGTCCTTCATTGGTTCTAAACCCTTCCTTCACTCTTCCATTCACACTTTTCCATCCATCCTTCTCTTTACTTCCCATTTTTAAGACATTTGGCTGTCTTGTTTCGTTCACTTCCCTCATTACCTTCTTTCCATCCCCCTATCTTTGCTCTCCTTCCTCGCTGACATCCTCTCTTCCCTCCCGCTATCTATCCCTCTCTCCCTCCCTCCCTCCCTCTACAACACATCAAGCAGAGCATGTCGTGGACACGTCAACCCGCTCTCCAGTCAGGATGATGAATGACAGTGCTGCAGAAGAACACAGCTAGGGATCGATGTCTCTGCTGTGAGTGTTGCGCCTCCTCCCTCCCTCACTCCCTCACTCACTCACTACTACCTCACTCACTCACTCACTCACTCACTCACTCACTCACTCACTCCCTCCCTAACTCACTCACTCTCAATTGCCTATCCTCACTGCCTCTCTCGCAAACTAAATAGCTCTCGCAATCCTGCGTCTTCCACTTGTCTAAGAGTCGACTCCTGGTTATCTTGCAAGGTCCAAAGACATGTGGTTCATCATTGTCTAGCAGTATGATGATAAATAGCTTGAGTTGATTGTATTACCCTTCAGATGTACAAGTTTTGTCAGAATTCTTGGTATTAAATTGTTCCTAGGCCTGTTTGTAGGGGTCGTGGCCCCCCGCTAATTCTCCACAACATCGCTGGTAATAATAATAATGTTGTCAAAATCTCAATTACCCTGACTTTCAGACCAAGTCTAGAGGTAAATAAACAGGATCACTAAAGGTAACCAATTTACTGAGGCATAATAAGACACCGAAATAAAAAAAATGGAAAAGCTACGTTCTCTACAACTGATACTATTTCACATTAAACTAGCTTTACTCAAAGCTCTTCGGAATTATCATCATCATCATCATCATCATCATCATCATCATCATCATCATCATCATCATCATCATCATCATCATCATACACTGTACTGCACACCCTCTGAACTAGTTGTCACTAGACTCTGTCCTAGTTCAGTGGTTCACACATGCTTCAACTCAAAGATATAGAGAATGATGATGTCCCGATAATCAGTAATAAGTGAGGAATCAATCAACGAAGATACCGCCACTTAATATCCTCCAATACCCACCACATAATTCATGCAAGAAATATCACCTACCACCTGTCAGAAATGATACCCATCGGTACACTGATCCATTACACAGCAATAAAGGTACATACTCTATGTTACAAGGTCATTAGACCGTACAAATGCCACACAAATGAGAGCAAGACGCAAGGCAAGTCGTTCTGAATCGTCGCCGAGTAGTGAGCTCCCCGCGGGCGGGTGAGCCTCGGAAGGCAACCCGTTATCTTGAGATGATCTTGAGGTTATCTTGAGATGATTTCGGGGCTTTAGTGTCCCCGCGGCCCGGTCCTCGACCAGGCCTCCACCCCCAGGAAGCAGCCCGTGACAGCTGACTAACACCCAGGTACCTATTTACTGCTAGGTAACAGGGGCATTCAAGGTGAAAGAAACTTTGCCCATTTGTTTCTGCCTCGTGCGGGAATCGAACCCGCGCCACATAATTACGAGTCCTGCGCGCTATCCACCAGGCTACGAGGCCCCGTCCTCTTAAAAAAAACGTCGCTTTGGGCTCGTATGCGCGCTAGGGCCAAAAATTTGAAATTTGAAATGAAATCGGCTAACGAAAGTGACGGCGTCACTTCTTCAAATCTCACAAACTCATAATATGACATTTACAAGCAATAAATCACTGAACATACATATAACTAATTTAGTATTACATAATACGTTTTCCAAGATAAGATAAGATCAGAAGATCATACACAAGAGATAATACATATATGCATAAAGAATCAAACAAAGAGGCCATATCTACGAGACTTAGTAACATTAACTTGACCGGAAAGCAAGGTGGAAGGACTTGGTGGGGGGGGGGGGTGTTAAGGGAGGATTCTACAACTTTCCAAGTCAAGCTCAAATACATTATACAGTAATACATAGAATTCAATAATAGCTACACATAATCATATATTCAATATACATTAAACTAGGCTACACTGCATTATTTATACTAAGGTATGATCACATCATACACCACTCATACTTAGTGTGTATGGGGGTCATAACAGTAGGTAACCCATAGATGTAATGTATTACTTCTTTGAAGGCATATGTATATATGTTGTGGCTAATTCGTCAGTTCTCTCGTTCATGCGGAGGTCCTCGTGAGATGGATTAATAACTTGGGTTTAACAATAAGGAACTCCGGGAGCTTGCATGGGGGTCAGTTTACATTGGGTAGACTTGATCTATTGTAAACTGTGACAGCAAAATTATTCAAACACACACTCTCTGCGTCATCTAATTAGATCAAAACGATGTACTACCAGAAATCTTAGTCTATTTTACAAATATAGAATATATTTATATATAGAATTACAAATATAGAATATATTTATATATAGAATTACAAATATAGAATATATTTATATATAGAACCACAAATATAGAATATATTTATATATAAAGCCACAAATATAGAATATATTTTATATAGATTTACAAATATAGAATATATTTATATACTGAATTACAAATATAGAATATATAAAAAATTTAATAAAATACAAATAACCAGTTTGTATTCTGCAATTAGTGCAAGGATGCGACTCTTGCTTTTAAGCAGCCACCTGCTGGATGAGGGGGGGGGGGAGGGTGCGTGATAGACAAATGAAATAGAACTGAGATAGACAAACTGAATGAACTGGTTCACGAAGATACAGAAGGTTACTTAACGGAATACGGAATACTGGTTCATCAAACATGGAAGGTTACTTAATAGATCACTGGAGCCAGTACTTGAACACATTATGGGATGTTGTAACATAATCTACTGTTGTCTGTTGTCTACTGTTGTTACTGTTGTCTCTACTCTCTGGATATGAGGTCCATAATAGCTACTTCCGTTTGTCACTAGTTTTCCTTTCCTCCTCCCTCTCACTCTCTCCCCCTTCTCTCCTCTTCCTTCCCTCTCTCCGTCCCTCCTTTTCCTTCCTTCCCCTCCCTCTCTCCTCTTCCTTACCCTCCTTCCCTCTCTCCCTCCCTCTTTCCGATCAACCCATATTAATACACTATCTATCTCGGTCAAAGCCATTCAATTTCGCTTTTAAGTAGAGAACAAATTAAGACAGATTCTTAAAGTACTTCAAGGCTGACCCGATAAGACGAATGTATCCTGGAAACCTCTTTAGGTAATACAACTATAAAATAATCATATATATAACAAAAGTTTCAATATCTTACTATAAATGCGGGTTATCTTGAGGTTATCTTGAGATGATTTCGGGGCTTTTTAGTGTCCCCGCGGCCCGGTCCTCGACCAGGCCTCCACCCCCAGGAAGCAGCCCGTGACAGCTAACTAACACCCAGGTACCTATTTTACTGCTAGGTAACAGGGGCATAGGGTGAAAGAAACTCTGCCCATTGTTTTTCGCCGGCGCCTGGGATCGAACCCAGGACCACAGGATCACAAGTCCTGCGTGCTGTCCGCTCGGCCGACCGGCTCCCTTGCGCGTGTTGCTGGAGCAACACCCGCAACATAAAGCGTACTTCATGGTTCATATATATGGTGGTGACTGATATTGTTGTATGTAGGCTTCCTCTTAAGTCATTCCCTGGTGATGTCTTCACTATGTGAGACAGAGGTGTGTGTGTGTGTGTGTGTGTATACATACCTAATTGTTCTTGAGGGGTTGAGCTTTGGCTCTTTGGCCCCGTCTGGATGTGTGCGTGTGTGTACTCACCTAATTGTGCTTGCAGGGATTGAGCTCTGGCTCTTTGGTCCCACCTCTCAACTGTCATTCAACTGATGTACAGATTCCTGAGCCTATTGGGCTCTATCATATTTATATTTGAGACTGTGTATGGAGTCAGCCTCCACCACATCACTGTCTAATGCATTCCTTCTGTTAACTACTCTGACACTGAAAAAGTTCTTTCTAACGTCTCTGTGGCTCATTTGGGTACTCAGTTTCCACCTGTGTCCCCTTGTTCGCGTACCACCCGTGTTAAACAGTTTATCTTTATCTATCCTGTCAATTCCTCTGAGGATTTTGAAGGTAGTGATCTTGTCTCCCCTTACTCTTCTATCTTCTAGTGTCATGAGGTGCATTTCTCGCAGCCTTTCTTCGTAACTCATGCCTGTTATTTCTGGGACTAGCATAGTGGCATAACTCTGAACTTTTTCAAGCTTCGCCTTGTGCTTTATAAGGTACGGGGCTCCATGCTAGGGCCGCATACTCCAGGATTGGTCTTACATATGTAGTATACAAGGTTCTGAATGATTCCTTACACAGGTTCCTGAAGGCAGTTCTGATGTTAGCCAGCCTCGCATACGCCGCAGATGTTATTCTTTTGATGTGGGCTTCAGGAGACAGGGTCGGTGTGATATCAACTCCTAGGTCTTTCTCTCTGTCCGTTTCGTGAAGGACTTTATCTCCCATTCTGTATCCTGTGTCTGGCCTCCTGTTTCCACTGCCTAGTTTCATTAACTTACATTTACTCGGGTTGAACTTTAGTAGCCATTTGTTGGACCATTCATGCAGTCAGTCTAAGTTATCTTGTAGTCTCATACTGCCTTCCTCCGTCTTAATCCTCCTCATAATTTTTGCATCATCAGCAAAAATGAGAGGGTTAATTCTATACCATCATTTACATATATAAGAAACAGTATGGGTCCAAGGACTGAACCCTGCGGTACCCAACTGGTGACGTCTCGCCAATCTGATACCTCACCACGTACAGTGACTCGGTGCCTTCTGTTACTTAGGCATTTCCTTATCCAATGGAGTACCTTCCCTTTCACTCCTGCCTGTACCTCCAGCTTTCGCACTAGTCTCTGGTGTTGTACTGTGTCAAAAGCTTTCTGGCAATCCAAAAATATGCAGTCTGCCCACCCCTCTCTTTCTTGCCTGATTCTTGTTGCCTGATCGTAGAATTCAATTAATCCTGTGAGGCATGACTTGCCATCCCTGAAAACATGTTGGTGTTGTAACACAAAGTTCCTTCGCCCCAGATGTTCTACTAGCTTTTTTTCGCACAATTTTCCCTATCAGCTTGCATAGCATGCAAGGTAGGGACACTGGCCTGTAGTTCAGTGCCTCCTGTCTATCCTCCTTCTCGTATATTGGGACCACATTTGCCGCCTTCCAAATTTCTGGCAGTTCACCTGTAACGAGTGATTTGTCATACACCATGGAGAGTGGCAGGCACAGTGTTTCTGCTCCTTCCTTTAGTATCCATGGTGATATTCTATCCGGGCTTATAGCTTTTGTCACATCCAACTCTAGCAAATGCTTCCTTACATCTTAACTGGCAATTTCAAATTCCTCTAGTGGTGCCTGGTTAATTATTCCTTCTCTTATCTCTGGAACTTCTCCTTGCTCTAATGTGAAGACTTCCTGGAATTTCATATTGAGTTCCTCGCACACTTCTTTTTCATTTGTAGTGAATCTTTCTGCCCCTCTTCCTCAGTTTCATTACCTGTTCCTTCACTGTTGTCTTTTTCCTGGTGTGGCTGTGCAGCAATTTGGGTTGGGTCTTAGCCTTGCTTGCTATGTCGATTTCATATTGCCCTTCTGCCTCTCGTCTCACCCTGATGGGTGAGAAGGGGTCGAGTTGTTAAACAAGGGGTTTAGCGACTGGTATATCTAGCATTTAGTCTTGTTTATGAGGACAAACAAGGAATATAGGAAGTATATATTCGATGATCAAATATAGGAAGTATACACAGCATTGTTCATGAAAAGTTCAAACCTAATCAGCAGTGAATTGTGTGTTTTAATTCATAAACATTTTAATGAATCGGCAAATATATTAATGAGCAATTAGCCAGTGTTTTGGGGAGTGGCTGCTTCCCCATGGTCTCGATACCTACCTCCTGCCTACAGACTTCCCTTCAATTCACTTTCTTTGTTCTGCAGTGTGTTTAAAACCCTTTAATAGTTATTATTTAACTAGCAGCACAGGCAAAGGCACCCTTTTCACCGTTCTTTAAAATCAAGTTTCATATTTATAAAACCCATTTGTCTCCAGCTTCAAACCGAATAGTAAAACCCTCGAAAGAAAATTAAGTGCAGGAAACCGAATAACAAAAGAAGTAATTATTGAAAGCCGTGAAGCAGGAGAGAAGATAAAAGAATGAAATAAAAAGAAGTTAGCAACAAAATCCCATTAAATTAAGAACTAAACAAATCTGGGGCAGCGGGTCGCGCCTGGTGTAGAGGGAACAATTAGACCAGAAAATCGAGTAAATTACGTGAGTGAACACAATAAGAACAAGCCATGTGAGAAAGGCATAACCATATCATGGTAGTATACGAACACCAGGAATAAATATCTCTGTTCAAGCCTGTGGATGTACTTGTCATCCTCGGATGTCGCTGGAGGCTGTGATATCCTCGTGGACCAATAGGACCGATATCTCCTGCTATCGGAAACAACCCCATTCCTCCCTTCCCCCCCCCCCTCCCCGGCCCCCTTCCCCAAGTGTACGAACGCACCCCCCCCCCCTCCAATCTCTGTCCTTCCCAGTACATGTCGAACGCCTTCCTCCCACCCCCCCCCCCCCCTCTCACCTCCCTCCTCTCGTACATCATGTTCGAACGTCTCTGATATGCTTCCCCCGAGAGCGTATTGATGGTGCGTGAGCTGCTTGTACTCTTACAATGATAACAGTAATTGTCATGAATTTGTAGCTGGTGTGGAAATGGAGGACTCATTAGTGATGTGTGAAGACGTTATAAATATATATATATATATATATATATATATATATATATATATATATATATATATATATATATATATATAATATATATATATATATATATATATATATGCATGTTTGAATACTTTGCAGGCGTTCATTTAAAACATATTTTATTAATTAAGACGATTATTAAGAAGATTAAGAATGATTAAGAAGAGCAATAAAATTACTGAAATGTACCAATCCATAAGGGCCGTGATACTGAAATGTTTCATGAACTGCCAGACCAACCAGGCTGTCATGGAATTAATTGCGCCTGCGGTTTGCTCCAAGCAACAGCCTCCCAGATCAATTCATCTCAAGTCAAGCTTGGCCTCAGGGGTGGCTTGGGGACTCAACTCCCAGCGCCCACTTCAGGCAACCACTTGGGCTGGACGATAGAGCGACGGTTTCGCTTCATACAGGTCGGCGTTCAATCCCCGACCGTCCCAAAGTGCTTGAGCACCATTCCTTTTACCCCCCCCCCCCCCTCCGTCCCATATCAAAATCCTTGTCCTGACCTCTTCCCAGTGTTATATAGTCGTAATGGCTTTGCTCTTTCTCCTGATAGTTCCTTTCCAAGTATATTTCAAACATGTGTCCAGATGTGTCCAAACATGTGTTCAGATGTGTCCAAACATGTGTTCAGATGTGTCCAAACATGTGTTCAGATGTGTCCAAACATGTGTCTTAGCGATGCATTAAGCTATGTTATCTGTCCAAAGCTTGGAGAAGCGTAGTCTTGACGGAGGTACGCCAACAAGAAATAAAATGATACGTCATGGAATAAAAATAAAATGTACAAAATTGTCGATAGAACTGCTAAATGCTTAAACAGGAAATAAACACTGTAAATAAATATATATAACAAAATACTATGAACAAAACACTTCAACAAAGACTGATTACAAATTACAGTAAATAGGAAATGCTGTGTAATCCGGCCTGCTTTCCCTAACAGTCGTCCCCCCACTCCGATCCCCTATGCCCCCTCCAGACCCCCCCCCCCATGCCCTTCAACCCCCCCCCATACCCCCACCAGCCCCCCCCCATGCCCCTCAATAGCCCCCAACCAACCCTTCCCTTCGATCTCCGATGCCCTTGGTCTCCTCCCCCTCGCTTGACCTCACACGTGACCTCATAAACCCGTTGTTGTGGTTACTGAAACGTGACCATAAGATCGATGGTGTGAGGGGAGGGAAGAGGGGAGAAGGGATGGGGGTTATAGTAGCGAGGATGGGAGGGGAAGGGGTGATAGTGCATGGGAAGTGTGTGATGTTTGAAGGGAAGGGAAGAGAAGGAAGGGGGGGGAGGACGAGGTGATAGGTTGGGAGGTCCATGGGAACTAGGGGATGAGGCTAATATGTTGTTTGTGTGTTGGTCGCCTGGGACAGGGGACAGGGGACAGGGGACACCGTCCAGGAGGGACTCTGGCACGTGAAGGAGAGGGGGACAAATATGGAGACAGTGACGGGTAAACCTAAAATGAAATTGAGGCTCTTGTCACGTTCTCTAATTTAAAATATGACTCCTTATATAAAATTATATCAGTATACATAGGACAAAATGTCTATCTATCTATCTGTCTGTCTGCCTGTCTGTCTGTCTGTCTGTCCGTCTGATTCCCACAATGATTCCTGGAATATATAATAACTGGACTTCCGATTATTGTTTGTGCTTGGTTTCTAATTTTATTCTTGTAAAATATAAAACATTAAGCGTTCATATCTACAAAATTAAAAGAAAAAGTCTAACTACATACCGTAATTAGCTAAAATATGCAAGTGGTCAAGGCAGCGTGAAGAGTGCCCCGGGAAATACTCGGCACATGGCAAACCCCACACCTGCCTCCACACAGGTGCAGTTAATCCTGAACTTCTTCCACCCTATGCTTTGCTTACCAAACCAGGGGATGGGGGAAGCAAAGAGAAAGAGAGACAGCAGAGATAGAGAGAGAGAGAGAGAGAGAGAGAGAGAGAGAGAGAGAGAGAGAGAGAGAGAGAGAGAGAGAGAGAGAGAGAGAGAGAGAGAGAGAGAGAGAGAGAGAGAGACAGACAGACAGAGAGACAGAGAGACAGAGACAGAGACAGAGAGAGAGAGAGAGAGAGAGAGAGAGAGAGAGAGAGAGAGAGAGAGAGAGAGAGAGAGAGAGAGAGAGAGAGAGAGAGAGAGAGAGAGAGAGAATAAATGAGTGCTTGAGTAATAGAAAGAGTGATTGAGTGAATACACACAGAAATCACAATAGCGTGATACGTCAAATGTATCAGGATCCGTTTGACCATGTCGAGGCATAGTCGATGCCTTAAGGTGCATCTGGGATCATCCCAGACGTAGGTTCAAACCCTCATCACGGTCCTTGTGGATTTTTTCAGTGATTGAGTGAGAGTGTGCATGTGAATTAAACAGGTAAACAGACACAATGAGAGTGACAGCAAAAGAACTGCAGCCTCACGCCGTTTAATGCCCCACTTCACAAAACTGGGAGAGAAGGGCACCAGCCAATTTCGTACCTGAAAAGACTAACACACGACGAGATGAAAGGCCAGGTATTGAGGAGCCTGCACGGGACAGAAGATAGAAATCTCTGCTTCTCGATGGATGAAAGAGATCACAGGACTCTCCATTCCTTATCCTTTTGGTGTCCGGATGGTCAGAGGATGATGGCTTCTTTTTTTGAGGAGGGGTGAGGGGGTGGCGGATGGCCGGCTTTGAATTCTCCTTCCATGGGACGTGTGGCTAATCGAGGAACCCAAGCCACTCTGACTGATTACCTTCAGATATATCCTTTTCATCTCGTGTCTCTCTATTACATTTCTTTTTGCCGTTCAGTATCATAAACCCTTACGGCAGCTCGGTGCTCATTAGAGCACCCTGCAGCTTGTCCTCTCCTCCCTCTGCTGGCGAGGGTGGGACAAGATCTTAATGCTGGCCGTTTCATAAGGATAACAGCGTCTTCGGTAACTAAATTCTATGATTATTCTTTGCTAATTGTGTGTCGCTATTCAGGGAAACTGCTTGCTTACAGCCTTCAACTTTCGTGCGTTTTCTCCAAAATGTTTTGGAATGATTTTACTGAATAAAATTTAAGTAGATGATTCGTTGGACGGTCCGCCAGTTTTAGACTGTGTGTGTGTGTGTGTGTGTGTGTGTGTGTGTGTGTACTCACCTAGTTGTACTCACCTAGTTGTGCTTGCGGGGGTTGAGCTCTGGCTCTTTGGTCCCGCCTCTCAACCGTCAATCAACATGTGTACAGGTTCCTGAGCCTATTGGGCTCTATCATATCTACACGTGAAACTGTGCATGGAGTCAGCCTCCTCCACATTGCTTCCTAATGCATTCCATTTGTCAACCACTCTGACACTAAAAAAGTTCTTTCTAATATCTCTGTGGCTCATTTGGGCATTCAGTTTCCACCTGTGTCCCCTAGTGCGTGTGCCCCTTGTGTTAAATAGCTTGTCTTTATCAACCCTGTCGATTCCCTTGAGAATCTTGAATGTGGTGATCATGTTCCCCCTAACTCTTCTGTCTTCCAACGAAGTGAGGTTCAATTCCCGTAGTCTCTCCTCGTAGCTCATACCTCTCAGCTCGGGTACTAGTCTGGTGGCAAACCTTTGAACCTTTTCCACTTTAGTCTTATGCTTGACTAGATATGGACTCCATGCTGGAGCCGCATACTCCAGGATTGGTCTGACATATGTGGTATATAATGTTCTGAAAGATTCCTTACACAAGTTTCTAAAGGCCGTTCTTATGTTAGCCAACCTGGCATATGCTGCTGATGTTATCCTCTTGATATGAGCTTCAGGGGACAGGTCTAGCGTGATATCAACCCCCAGGTCTTTCTCTCTCTCTGACTCTTGAAGTATTTCATCTCCCAAGTGATACCTTGTATCTGGTCTCCTGCTTCCTACTCCTATCTTCATTACATTACATTTGCTTGGGTTAAACTCTAACATCCATTTGTTCGACCATTCCTGCAGCTTGTCCAGGTCTTCTTGAAGCCTCAAGCTGTCCTCCTCTGTCTTAATCCTTCACACATTAATTAATGTGGGTGTGTGTGTGTGTGTGTGTGTGTGTGTGTGTGTGTGTGTGTGTGTGTGTGTGTGTGTGTGTGTGTGTGTGTGTGTGTGTGTGTGTTTGTGTGTGCGTGTGTGTGTGTGTGTGTGTGTGCGCTTGTGTGTGTGTGTGTGTGTGTGTGTGTGTGTGTGTGTGTGTGTGTGTGTGTGTGTGTGTGTACTCACCTAATTGTGCTTGCGGGGGTTGAGCTTTGGCTCTTTGGTCCCGCCTTTCAACTGTCAATCAACTGGTGTACAGATTCCTGAGCCTACTGGGCTCTATCATATCTACATTTGAAACTGTGTATGGAGTCAGCCTCCACCACATCACTTCCTAGTGCATTCCATTTATTAACTACTCTGACACTTAAAAAATTCTTTCTAACGTCTCTGTGGCTCATCTGGGTACTAAGTTTCCACCTGTGTCCCCTTGTTCGTGTCCCACCCGTGCTGAAGAGTTTGTCTTTGTCCACCCTGTCAATTTCCCTGAGAATTTTGTAGGTGGTTATCATGTCTCCCCTTACTCTTCTGTTTTCCAGGGATGTGAGGTTCAGCTCCTTTAGCCTTTCCTCGTAGCTCAATCCTCTCAGTACCGGGACGAGCCTGGTGGCATACCGCTGAATCTTCTGTGTGTGTGTGTGTGTGTGTGTGTGTGTGTGTGTGTGTGTGTGTGTGTGTGTGTGTGTGTGTGTGTGTATTTACCATTTATATTTACTGTTTGTGTCTGCAGAATCGAGCTATTTAGCTCTTGGACCCCGCTTTTCTAACGAATTTATTTTTCCTTTATTATGTCTACTACATATATATTCTTACACACGTGCACTCACACATACCAAGGAAGCATCCCATAGGAGTGATCTAACTCTCATTTATTTACTTTTTACTACACACTAGTTACTGCTAGGTGAAAAGATGCACCAGGGTGAAAGAAACTCGGCCCATTTTATTGCTGCCTCTGCCGTGGATCGAAAACCCGGGCCCTAAGGACTACGACCCCAGAGCGCTGTTCATTTTGTACTCACCTAGTTGCACTCACCTAGATGTGCTTGCGGGGGTTGAGCACCCTTTGCTCCTTTGCTCCTTTGCTTCGTCTCAGGCCAGCTCTTCGGTCCCGCCTCTCAACTGTCATTCTGTGTGCTCAGCTCTGTGTTAAAATACCAGTCATTAATGTGACAAACATCGACCAAGTTCGTCGACGACGTACCGGAACACGTCACCAGCCTTTGTCAACGACGTCCTCGCCTGCACCCAAAACACGTTTACAGCTACAAAGAATCAGAAAACATTTTAGTGATACAGAATTTTCAATTTTGTTTACCACTAAGAAGGAGGAGGCTGCGATCTGACATGCTTGTTAAAATCCCTCTAACAACTACACACTCAAAATACACAGACAACTCCAGACTCAAGGGTAACATCGCCTCCACAAACGAAAGACTGATTTATTAAATTTATACTCGAAAAACACGAGGAACAAAGCAACAGTAAAGTCACAAGAAAGTCACAAGAAAGTCACAAGAACAAGAAAGTCACGGGGATATTCTCGCTATACCATCGAGGAGATACACAGTGAGAAGCTCAAACGCATTTTCAGACGGTTAATCCTTACCCAGGCAGCCACACATACCCAGAACCAGTACATATTACCCAGACAACCACACATACCCAGAACCAGTACATATTACCCAGACAACCACACATACCCAGAACCAGTACATATTACCCAGACAACCACACATACCCAGAACCAGTACATATTACCCAGACAACCACACATACCCAGAACCAGTACATATTACCCAGACAACCACACATACCCAGAACCAGTACATATTACCCAAACATCCACACATACCCAGAACCAGTACATATTACCCAGCCAACCACACATATCCAGAACCACTACATATTACTGGTACATATTACATACTGGTATATAAAGTCCATATTACCCCAGCCAACCACACAGCAGAAAATAAAGAAACGACAACGTTCCATTCCGTCCTGGACAATTATTATGTCGTGTGATAGACAGTCCATTTGCCTTTTCCTTCCTTCCTCTCTCTCCCCTAATCCCACGACTTGATAAAGTCTTGGGTCCAGGACGGTCCGAAACGTCGTCGCCGTTTCCACCCCATCTTCTGACATGTGGTTGGGTCGTCACCCCGCCGCAGCCACCACACACACACACACACACACACACACACACACACACACACACACACACACACACACACACACACACACACACACACACTGCAGCAGGGCCGTCACAGCACGCATCTACACCACTACCCACACCCTACAATGCATGTGTTAACACTGCGTGGGAGAAACACCGGAGGACAGGGGACACGAAGGCTGGCCTCCTGTACATCAGCAGCTGCTCGGGGCAGCCTCCGCGCCCCACCCTGTCTCCGGGGCATGAAAGGTTCAAGCCAAGTTAGCAATCGTGGAGGAAGATGCAACAATCGAGGAAGGGGAAGGGAACCTTAGGAGAATGCGCCAAGCTATCATGACTCCGAGGGGATTAGGAGCAAGAGGCAACAATCAAGGAACAAGAGCCAACAATCGAGGATCAAGAGGCAACAATCGAGGAGCAAGAGGCAACAATCAAGGTGCAAGAGGCAACAATCAAGGAGCAAGAGGCAACAATCAAGGAGCAAGAGGCAACAATCAAGGAGCAAGAGGCAACAATCAAGGAGCAAGAGGCAACAATCAAGGAGCAAGAGGCAACAATCAAGGAACAAGAGGTAACAATCAAGGAACAAGAGGCAACAATCAAGGAGCAAGAGGCAACAATCAAGGAGCAAGAGGCAACAATCAAGGAACAAGAGGCAACAATCAAGGAACAAGAGGCAACAATCAAGGAACAAGAGACAACAATTGAGGAGTTCTAAGTGCCAGGAGGCGGCCGCCATGCAAGCGGAGTGCCACCATGGGTGACGGACTGCCAAGGGTGGTTTTACGTCGCTCCGTCGCACGGACAAACTATTCCCAGATTTGATTTGATTGTTGCCGCCGAAGGCTGATAGTTTATTGTGCACCCCATACTCATCCTGTGAGCGGTAGCGCAAAAGCATTACAGAGGGCACAAAAGGTCTTTATCAGACCTCATCTTAGATCATTACATAAACAATTTCTTCTATCCTTCACACTTTATAGATACAATGTCAGCTAGTTACAGAGAAAGTGCTATTACAAGAGCTACATATTTACAGTAAGTCATCATACATTAATGGTAGGTCTTATCGCTAATACATAATAGTTTAACTATTGCCTGTTGTGCGGTCTCCGGGTATTGCGTCTCAGGCCAGCGTGACGCAACCCAACGAGGCTTTCCATTCGTGTCACGCAGTCCATGGAGATTATTCCATTGTTTCATACACCCACAGTGATGCTGTTCCCTCATCTCAAGCAGCCCAACCAGGTTATGTCCTCATCACGTGATCCAATGAGCCTATTCCAGCATATCACACAAAGGAGACTAATCTTAATCTCACGCAAAACAAGAGAATAATCCTTCATTTTATGTAAAACAAACAGGACTAATCCCCACATCTCACGCAAAATGAGGGAGACTATTCCTTCTCATCACAAGCCATCTTGGCATCCATCCACCCCTCCTCCCTCCAAATCCTCCCTTTCTCTGTCTCTTCTTCCCCCGGCCGTACCCGGGGAAAGCCTTGACGGGCTCTCATGTGAACTGGCCCATATATTGCCTTCTCCTACCACTCCCTTACACATTTATATATATATATATATATATATATATATATATATATATATATAAATATATATATATATATATATATATATATTGGGAACTTCATTGTACAAGATTACAAGATTGCAAAATGTGGCCTTGATACATAAACAACACAACCAATGCAATTAAAATTAAAAACCAACCAGCAAGATTCCTTTATAAATGTCACAGAACAATAAATTCAATCATTGTTGCAAGTCAAACACCTCTTCAAATTCTTCCGAAGTTGGACTCGTGCCCACGATGCAACAGGCATTCTGGCCCCCCTCTGAATCTCGACACTGAGGCGCTGGAACAAGACGCTTTTAACTCTGGTCTTTTGTGAATTTGTCGTCTAATTCCTTCAGGAACTTCAGTGCACATTTTCCCACGAAGCGAGGGGGTCTCCGAACCGGTTGGAACAAAGCTATAGCAGTGTGCCAGACCTCAGAATTTGATGACTTTCAGCATTTCCCTGAAAAAAGCAGCGCCGCCCCATTCCCTTGTGCTGTGTTGGAGGTAGGTACTGGCCAGTGTGGCAGCGCATGTGTAGTCCCTCATCACATGCATACCATCCTTCCAAGGAAGAAATTTCACCCCATCTGGGCGTTTCTGAGGTTCGTTGGGTCTGAATAGACGTGGTTCTCTTTGTACTGGGCAGCGGGCCGTGGCGAAGCTCCTCTTGATGAATCCATTCATTTTTTCATATCTTGCAATCTTACCCTGTGTTTGACAACCTACCAGGCCTGTTTGTGGGGTTTATGGGGCTTGTGGTTGGGGTAGAGGGTAGTAGCTTGTTTGTTTGTGTTTTTTTGCCCTTGTATCTTTGTTACTCATGTTGAAGCGCGAGGGAGAAAACCAAGCCAAAAATTTTTGTCTTTATCCTAAAAATGTCTCGATTCTCTGTTGTCAATAATCCTGTAATAAAGTTTGGCCTCGTCAAGCGCCATCATTTTTGCCATCGCTACGAGGTGATGGTGAAGGTTTGTGATGTGAGTGAAAGCGTCACCGTGAGTGGGGGAGTGGGGGCGGGGCCTTACATTATCAGTGGCAGCAAAAGTGACAGTGTCAGTGATAATGACACTAACGGTGATAATGACAATGACAGTGATAAAAACAAAGATAGTGTCAGTGTCTGTGTCAGTGACAGTGACAGTGTCAGTGATAAAAACAAAGATAGTGACAGTGGCAGTGACTGGTATCGCTGTAACACTGGCACCATCAAGAACCAGGCGAAATTCAATAATTGTCATGTAGTGGATGTATGAAGGCAATGGGTCTATGAAAAACCCAAACTCACTCTCACTCTCTTTCTCTCTCTCTCTCTCTCTCTCTCTCTCTCTCTCTCTCTCTCTCTCTCTCTCTCTCTCTCTCTCTCTCTCTCGCTCTCTCTCTCTCTCTCTCTCTCTCTCTCTCTCTCTCTCTCTCTCTCTCTCTCTCTCTCTCTCTCTCTCCCTCTCTCTCTCTCTCATTCTCACTCTATCACTCACTGCATCTTTGTTTTATCACAGTAACTGATAATACGACTTCTTATTGTTTTATTTATTTAAATGTTTATTATTGTTAGAGATATTTAAATGTTTATTCCCTCACAACGTTAGGGCTAGGGGATATGGGTAGGGGAGAGGGAGGGTAGGGGTTGTTAAATGGATTGGGTAAATGAGGTATTGAGTGGGGAGGGACGGTTGTTGGAAGAGGGTGAGGGAGGAGGGGGGGGGGGGAGGAAAGGTTGAGGGTTGATGGACGGAATTGACCGGAAAGGGGGTCAGGGGGATGCGGAAGAGTGGGAGAGAGAGAGATGGTGGATAAGGAGGGGGGGTGACGGGCGGGGATGATTGGGGAAGGGGAGGGGAATCGGGGGGGGGGGGATAATTGGGGTATGATGGGGGGGGGGATGCTTCACGAACGACAAAGTAAAACTCGTCGTCTACTGACGACGTTGAGCGAGTTTACCAGTTTGCATCAGGTATTTTTGATGCAACAAAAATTGATGCATTTTATTTTGATGCTTCAGGTAAGGCATGCGAGTTTACCAGGTGTTGACTTCATCAATTCCAGTTTACATACCAGTTTACACGTGTCTCACAAACACTACAAGTTCTCCTCTACTCATTGTCTGCCGACTTTCTTGTATTTTAGTAGTGTTTGACATTTCTTTTTTAATTTCGTTAATTTTGTAATTGCATAAAACAATTTCCTGCTTATTTGCAACTAATTTTTAAATTAGCCAAACTGTCCTTAATTAGCTAGAGAATCTTCGAATTAGTGAAGAATTTAAAAAAATCAGCAAACCTTGATCTGAATTAGCTAAATTAGCTTGTCACAATTCGCTGAAAATGACATAAATAGGTAAACCGTTCCCATTGCTATTACAAAATCTTACCTTCACATTTCCCAAGTATCCCAATTTTTTTTCAATTTTCCTGAAAGGTTTTCCAAACTACTTTTAATAATTTGATTAAACTTTCCCCTAAAACTGTAACATATTATATCTAAACTTCCCTGAATATTTCAATCTTTCCCCGAGGCTTTCCCTAAGACTCCAATCTCCCTCTTAATATTCCTTAATAAAAATTCCTTTAATTTCCCCCTAAACTTTTCATCTCCCTCTCGCCACGGAGTGCATAAGTCTCCCTCGCTTGAGACTCACTACGGAGTCGCTTCCTGCTGCCTCGTAACTGATATTTTACTGCTGGCGGAGAAATTTATTGGGTCACTCTAAGCTCTAGGCTCCGGTTCCTGTTTATGGAAGAACTGGGGCAATTTCCCTCATTTGAGAGAGAGAGAGAGAGAGAGAGAGAGAGAGAGAGAGAGAGAGAGAGAGAGAGAGAGAGAGAGAGAGAGAAAGAGAGAGAGAGAGAGAGAGAGAGAGAGAGAGAGAGAGAGAGAGAGACAGAGACAGAGAGAGAGAGAGAGAGAGAGAGAGAGAGAGAGAGAGAGAGAGAGAGAGAGAGAGAGAGAGAGAGAGAGAGACAGACAGACAGACAGACAGACAGACAGACAGACAGACAGACAGACAGACAGACAGACACATACAAAGGTTGACAGAGAGAGTCAGAAAGACACATACAAAGGTTGACATAGAGAGTCAGACAGAGGAAGACATAGATACAGAGAAAGAGAGAAAGAGCGAGAGAGAGAAAGATAGATGGTAGAGAGCCCGTGATCAGTCTGTGTCGTATTCAAAATGCTACGAAGGAAGGAAATTGATGGTGGTTAAGGAGAAAATCCCTGCCTAGCAAGATTTATTTTTGTTCTATAAAATTTTCCCTAACAAATACCATTGGAAGTATGTTAAATATATATATATATATATATATATATATATATATATATATATATATATATATATATATATATATATATATATATATATATATATATATATATATGTCGTACCTAGTAGCCAGAACGTACTTCTCAGCCTACTATGCAAGGCCCAATTTGCCTAATAAGCCAAGTTTTCCTGAATTAATACATTTTCTCTAATTTTTTTCTTATGAAATGATAAAGCTACCCATTTCATTATGTATGAGGTCAATTTTGTTTTATTGGAGTTAAAATTAACGTAGATATATGACCAAACCTAACCAACCCTACCTAACCTAACCTAACCTATCTTTATAGGTTAGGTTAGGTTAGGTAGCCAAAAAAGTTAGGTTAGGTTAGGTTAGGTAGGTTAGGTTGTCGAAAAACAATCATTTCATGAAAACTTGGCTTATTAGGCAAATCGGGCCTTGAATAGTAGGCTGAGAAGTGCGTTCTGGCTACTAGGTACGACATATATATATATATATATATATATATATATATATATATATATATATATATATATATATATATATATATATATATATATATATATATATGTATATATATATATATATATGTGTGTATATATGTATATGTATATATATATATATATATATATATATATATATATATATATATATATATATATATATATGTCGTACCTAGTAGCCAGAACGCACTTCTCAGCCTACTATGCATGGCCCGATTTGCCTAATAAGCCAAGTTTTCCTGAATTAATATATTTTCTCTAATTTTTTTCTTATGAAATGATAAAGCTACCCATTTTATTATGTATGAGGTCAATTTTTTTTTATTGGAGTTAAAATTAACGTAGATATATGACCGAACCTAACCAACCCTACCTAACCTAACCTAACCTATCTTTATAGGTTAGGTTAGGTTAGGTAGCCGAAAATGTGAGGTTAGGTTAGGTTAGGTAGGTTAGATAGTCGAAAAAGCATTAGTTCATGAAAACTTGGCTTATTAGGCAAATCGGGCCTTGCATAGTAGGCTGAGAAGTGCGTTCTGGCTACTAGGTACGACATATATATATATATATATATATATATATATATATATATATATATATATATATATGTCGTACCTAGTAGCCAGAACGCACTTCTCAGCCTACTATGCAAGGCCCGATTTGCCTAATAAGCCAAGTTTTCATGAATTAGTTGTTTTTCGACTACCTAACCTACCTAACCTAACCTAACCTAACTTTTTCGGCTACCTAACCTAACCTAACCTATAAAGATAGGTTAGGTTAGGTTAGGTAGGGTTGGTTAGGTTCGGTCATATATCTACATTAATTTTAACTCCAATAAAAAAAAATTTACCTCATACATAATGAAATTGGTAGCTTTATCATTTCATAAGAAAAAAATTAGAGAAAATATATTAAATCAGGAAAACTTGGCTTATTAGGCAAATCGGGCCTTGGATAGTAGGCTGAGAAGTGCGTTCTGGCTACTAGGTACGACATATATATATATATATATATATATATATATATATATATATATATATATATATATATATATATATATATATATATATATATATGCGAACAAGCCTGAACGGTCTCCAGGCATATATGCAACTGAAAACCCACACCCTAGAAGTGACTCGAACCCATACTGCCAGAAGCACACTGCAACTGGTGTACAGGATCCCTTAACCACTCAACCATCACGACCAGACAAAAGAGGATGGTAGCCGAGGCTAATTCCTCATCCTCACGCCGGTCCTATGATGGTAATCTTAGGCATGGTATTTTATCAAATCACCTCATTCTTTGGGGTACACGTGAGGAACACAAATACGAACAAAGCTGAACGGTCTTTGAGAGAGAGAGAAGAGCGGTCTGAAGAGAGAGAGAGAGAAGAGAGAGAGAGAGAGAGAGAGAGAGAGAGAGAGAGAGAGAGAGAGAGAGAGAGAGAGAGAGAGAGAGAGAGAGAGAGAGAGAGAGAGAGAGAGAGAGAGAGAGATAGAGAGAGAGAGAGAGAAAATGGTGACCAAACCACACACAAGAAATTGAAGAGACGTCGACGTTTCGGTCCGTCCTGGACCACTATCAAGTCGATTGGAAAGAGACAAGACAGGCACGGGCATAAGTAAGGCAAGAAAGAAGAAAAGAGGAGGAAATCTTGGAGGAAGGTAAAAGCAAGGCGAAAGATAAGGGTAATAAAAGGTATGAAGGGGGTAATAAAAAGGAGTAAATGGGAACGAAAGAGAGAAAGTAAAAGAAAAAAGAAAGAGAAAGAAATAAAGGAAGGGTAGGCTTATGTCAGGTCACGTTTGCTAGAATGTTTGGAACATCTGAGTATGTACTGTGAGAGGGAAGAGTCAACAGCAACAAAGCCAGGACTCAAGTTCACGTTGAGTAAACCTGTCCTCTTAAAAATAACGTCGCTTTTGGCCGTTAGCCCATGGCCGAAAGTGGACGTAATTTGAAAATGAAAATAAATTTGGGATTCTTTTTATCAACAACAGCAAGTTAAGGGTCCACTGATAGGTTAGGTGGACAGGAAATTCTCATAAAGTTTCAAAACGTTATGAAAAACGTTAATTAAAAGTTTCCTTTTCTAGCCTGGCCGAGTAAGCCGGACGACTCAAACAGAAAACGGAACAGTACGTCACTTTTGTGAGTCGATTTCATTTCAAATTACGTCCAAATTTGACCATAGCGCGCATACGAGCCAAAAGTGACGTTATTTTTAAGAGGACGGGTTGCAACATCAGAGCCGAGTCAACAAGACGGCGTCTGTGTAGAGTAGAGGCAGGAAATATTATTTTAGAAAAGGACCAATCAATAGGATGATTAGAATCCCTAACACGACAAAAGAGATTCTCTTCAATTTCTAGTATGTAGTTTGGTCAACATTCTTCAGCCACGTTATTGTGACTCATCATCTACAGTCAGAGACAAAGTTGGACTAAACATTTTGACTTCCTCATCTCCACTCCACGTATTTAGACATGTCGAAAAGCTGGCAGACTCCAATTTTATTTCCACAGATTTTTTTTCTCCAGCTGAAAGTTTAATTAAAGTTTATATCTATTCAAGAAAAAATGCACTTGCATTTTGTACAAGTTTTCGTGTGATCTGGGAAAAATGTTAAATGCTAAAATATTTGGAATTAATAGGCACTAGCTGATGAAAGGAGATATTTGCATGATTAGTTTTTGAGCGTGCCCTCATCTAGAGGCATTTACCAGTTGATAGACCATTGAGAGGCGGGACCAAAGAGCCAAAGCTCAACCCCTGCAAGCTCAACTAGGTGAGTACCTTGATGTACTTGAAGGGTTGAATAGATCTGAAGATTACTGCAGTGATTATTCTCTTGTTCCTGTCATAAAATTGACAAAAAAAAATATGTATTGAGATGGTTACAGAAGCTGTCGAAACTAATTATCTTAATATCACGTCCTAGAGTGTGTGTGTGTGCGCGCGCGCGCGTGTGTGTGAGTGTGTGTTTATTCACCTAGTTGCGCTTGCGGGGATTGATCTTCGGCTCTTTGGTCGCGCATTTGGAATACACACTTGTGTGTATTCACGTAGTTGTGTTTGCGGGGGTTGAGTTCTGGTTCTTTGGGCCCGTCTCTCGTGTGACTATCAATTAATTTTTTCACACACACACACAAACATACACACACACACACACACACACACACACACACACACACACACACACACACACACACACACACACACACACACACACACACACACACACACACACCAATGAGCGCACAAGCTTCATACATGGAACTCTGACAGCTGATGGGAGGAAGAATGGGATCTTGGTAATCTACAATCCCCCACCAAACAGTCGAAGACCCTGGTAGGAGAATGATGACAGCAACAAGGCATGCATAGATGAACTGCAGAAGGCAGCAACACTAGCCCACAGAATGAGAGCGAAGCTGCTGATCATGGGGGACCTAAATCATGGAGAGATAAATTGGGAATCAAGGAATCTCCATAGAGGGGACGAAACGTGGGGAGCAAAGTTATTAGATGTTATAGACAGGAATTTCCTAACACAACATGTGAAGGAAGACACAAGGGAAAGAGGAGGGGATACACCGAGCCTATTAGACCTGATTTTCACCCAGAACGTAGAAGATATCGAGAATTTGGAGCATGGAATACCTCTAGGGGCCAGTGACCATTGTGTCCTAGTCTTTGACTACATGATGGAATTCAAACTTGTAACCATGGGACAAGAGGTCTGGGAAAGGAGAGTTGACTACAGGAAAGGGGACAATAGGAGGAAGAGGGACTATCTGGGAGAAGTGCAGTGGGAGGAAGAAATTAGAGGAAAAACAGTCCAAGATATGATGGACCTAGTCATATGGAAATGCCAGGAGGCCGAAGAGAGATTTATACTAACAGTAAAGGGAAACCATAAAAGGGAATATAATAACCCATGGTTGAGACAGTGTCAGGAAGCAAAAATGGCCAGCAGGCGGGAGTGGAGGAAGTACAGAAGACAAAGAACAGAGGACATCAGGATCAAATGCATCAGAGCTAGGAACGATTACATTAACATAAGACGAACATTGGAAAGGGACTATGAGACCAATATTGCGACCAAAGCAAAAAAGCAATCAAACTTACTACACAGCTAAGTAAGAAGATGAAATGTCGGTGAACGACCAAGTTACAAAACTAAGGAAGACAGAGGGGGCATTCTGAACGTGACAAGGAAATCTGCGAGGCACTGAATGCCAGTTTCAATGGAGTGTTCACTACCGAGCCTGAGCAGCTCCCATTGTTAGAAGGGATTACCCTAGATGAAAGACTATCAGATATAGAGGTGACAGCAGGGGAGGTAATGAAACAGTTGACAACACTGGATGCAACTAAAGCTGTTGGACCAGACAAAGTATCACCGTGGATACTAAAAGAAACAGCGCAGGCTCTCAGCGTGCCTCTGGCAATGATCTTTAATGAGTCACTTTTGTCGAAAGAATTGCCCAGTTGCTGGAAGAGGGCAAATGTCGTACCGATTTTCAAGAAAGGCGATAGGGAGGCGGCACTTACTATAGACCTGTATCACTGACAAGCATCCCCTGTAAAATACTGGAAAGAATAATTAGGCTACGACTGGTTGCACACCTGGAGAACGTTAGGTTTGTGAATGAACATCAACATGGGTTCTGGAAAGGGAAATCTTGCCTAACAAACCTTTTGGAATTCTATGATAAAATAACGAGGATAAGATATGACAGAGATGGTTGGGCAGACTGCATATTTCTGGACTGCCAAAAAGACTTTGATACAGTACCGCACATGAGACTGCTGTTCAAACTCGAGAGGCAGGCGGGGGTGGGGGGAAGGTCCTAGCATGGATAAGGAACTACCTAACAGGAAGGAGCCAAAGAGTTACGGTAAGGGGCGAGAAGTCGGACTGGCGAACAGTAACAAGTGGAGTACCACAAGGATCGATGCTGGGACCAATTCTATTTCTAGTATACGTTAACGACATGTTTACAGGCGTAGAGTCCTACATGTCGATGTTCGCGGATGACGCAAAGTTGATGAGAAGAGTTGTATTCACCTCGTTGTATTCATCTAGTTGTGCTTGCGGGGGTTGAGCTGTGCTCTTTCGGCCCGCCTCTCAACTGTCAATCAACTGTTGCTACTACTACTTCTACTATATATTTTTTTCTTTCCACACCACACACGCACTAGGGGACACAGGTGGAAACTGAGTGCCCAAATGAGCCACAGAGATATTAGAAAGAACTTTTTTAGTGTCAGAGTGGTTGACAAATGGAATGCATTAGGAAGTGATGTGGTGGAGGCTGACTCCATACACAGTTTCAAGTGTAGATATGATAGAGCCCAATAGGCTCAGGAATCTGTACACCTGTTGATTGACAGTTGAGAGGCGGGACCAAAGAGCCAGAGCTCAACCCCCGCAAACACAACTAGGTGAGTACAACTAGGTGAGTACACACCCAAGGAAGCAGCCCGTGACAGCTGACTAACTCTTAGGTACCTATTTACTGCAAAGTAACAGGAGCATAGGGTGAAAGAAACTCTGCCCATCGTTTCTCGCCAAATACACAGCCGGGGGCCGGCCGGCCGAGCGGACAGCACGCTGGACTAGTGATCCTGTGGTCCCGGGTTCGATCCCGGGCGCCGGAGAGAAACATTGGGCAGAGTTTCTTTCACAATATGCCCCTGTTACCTAGTAGTAAATAGGTACCTGGGAGTTAGTCACCTGTTACGGGCTGCTTCCTGGGGTGTGCGTGTGTGTGTGTGATGTGAAAAACGTAGTAGTAGTAGCAGTTAGAAACAGTTGATCGCCAGTTGAGAGGCGGGCCGAAAGAGCAAAGCTCAACCCCCGCAAGCAAAACTAGGTGAATACACACACACACACACACACACACATACACACACACACATACACACACACACACCTGTTTCTGATATACGTAAATGATCTCCTGGAGGGTATAGACTCATTTCTCTCAATGTTTGCTGACGATGCCAAAATTATGAGAAGGATTAAAACAGAGGAGGACAGCTTGAGGCTTCAGGAAGACTTGGACAAGCTGCAGAAATGGTCGAACAAATGGTTGTTAGAGTTTAACCCAAGCAAATGTAATGTAATGAAGATAGGTGTAGGGAGCAGATGCAAGATATCATTTGGGAGACGAAATTCTTCAAGAGTCAGAGAGAGAGAAAGACCTGGGGGTTGATATCACGCCAGACCTGTCCCCTGCAGCCCATATCAAGAGGATAACATCAGCGGCATATGCCAGGCAGGCCAACATAAGAACGACTTTTAGAAATTTGTGTAAGGAATCATTCAGAACTTTGTATACCACATATGTCAGACAAATCCTGGAGTATGCAGCCCCAGCATGGAGTCCATATCTAGTCTAGCATAAGACTAAACTGGAAAAGGTTCAAAGGTTTGCCACCAGACTAGTACCCGAGCTGAGTGGTATGAGCTACGAGGAGAGACTACGGGAATTAAACCTCACGTCAATGGTAAACAGAAGAATTACGGGGGGACATGATCACCACATACAAAATTCTCAGAGGAATTTATAAGGTAAATAAAGCCAGATAACTCCAGGGGCAAACGCACTAGGGGACACAAGTCGAAATTGATTTCCCAAATGAGTCATAGAGACATTAGAAAGAATTTTTAAGTGTCAGAGTAGTAGACAGATCGAATGCATTAGGAAGTGATGTGGTGGAGGCTGACTCCATACACAGTTTCAAGTGTAGATATGATAGAGCCCAATAGGTTCAGGAACCCGTAACACGAGTTGATTGACAGATGAGAGGCGGGACCAAAGAGCCAGAGCTCAACCCCGGCAAGCACAATTAGGTAAGTACAATTGGGTAAGAACACACACCCAGAAAGCAGCCCGTAACAGCTGTCTAACTCCCAGGTACCTATTTACTGTAAGGTGAACAGACGCATCAGGGTGAAAGAAATTCTACCCATTTGTTTCTGCCTTCGCTGGGGATCGATCCCCGGAGCCTAGGACAACGAATCCAGAACGCTGTCCACCCAGTCATCAAGCCGAGTGGACTCATACACACACACACACACACACACCAATTGATTGACAGTTGAGAGGTGGGACCAAAGAGCCAAAGTTCAACCCCCGCAAGCACAATTAGGTGAGAACAATTAGGAGAGTACACAGCCTCGAGAACACAGTCTCAAGGGTCGAGGGAGGGTGGTCACGCTGCGCCGCTCGTCAATAAGGCTTCATATTTCGGGACATCAGAGGGATACGCGGGAAATTCGGTGATCAGTGATAATACAAAGTGCAACACACCAATTAGAAACTAGCAAATTTATGGATAGTGTCCGATAGTGAGTATTAGACAAGTTCAGGTGTACGACATCAGTGCCAGGACCAGCACGTGGGCCACTGCATGGCCAGAGTGTACACAACAAGATTTGATAGTGAAGATCATAACAAGTAGTGAATAGGATAGTAAAGAAGTGATTCTAAACGTGTAGCATTAGAACTATATCGGTGCCAAGAGGAGCAAGAAGCAGATTACTGGTGATAGATAGCGACAAGTTTGCGGGATTTACGCCTGGCAGTGGCGTGCATGGAGACAGCAGGCCTACACTCGACTGTCAACAGTACTTTTAACACCTGTTTGTGCTGTTGGATGTTTTGAATTGGCGGTAAGGTAAGGCCTCTCAAAAAGTCAGTCAAACGGTGTACACTGTTATTGCTTTTTAATAGTTAGTCTTCGATATAAGTTAACAAACAGAAACGAACCTCAAGGGAAATGTTCGGCTCATGTGGGAACTAGTTTTCTGACACCTAAGTGCAAAAAAAAAAAAAATCCTACGCCTTACACCGAGACAACTCCCCCCCCCCTTTCTCACACCATAGCACCAACAGTACATACACAGCCTCCCAACCATATGGTCTACACCCTCCCATAACCCTCCCACTCTAATCCGCCCTACACACCCTCACCATCCCCTTCCTCTCTCTCACCTCCCCCCACCCCATGCACATGCACACACACACCTCTCTCTCTCTCCCTTCCATCTCCCCCCCCCCCCTTCTCCACCCATCTCTCTCTCTCTCTCTCTCTCTCTCTCTCTCCCTTCCATCTCCCCCCCTTCTCCCTCTCTCTATCTCTCTCTCTCTCTCTCTCTCTCTCTCTCTCTCTCTCTCTCTCTCTCTCTCTCTCTCTCTCTCTCTCTCTCTCTCTCTCTCTCTCTCTCCCATCTCTCTCTTTCTCTCTCTCTCTCTCTCTCTCTCTCTCTCTCTCTCTCTCTCTCTCTCTCTCTCTCTCTCTCTCTCTCTCTCTCTCTCTCTCTCTCTCTCTCTCTTTCTCTGTAACACCGTAAAGGTGTTTGGTTTAGTTTTATTTAATATATACATATAGTTCATGAATCACAGACAAGGATTTGAGAGGCGCCATTCTGTCGGCCTGAATCTCACACCTCTAAGCGTTAATGACCTCAAGTTGACCTGATGTCAGCTCATACGAATTTCACCTTGCTTCCGCTAATCTGATAATTGTAGCCTGATAGCCTTCAAACATGCCGACGTTTAAGGAGTGGCTTGGTAGAGTGCCTGAGGCTATCTACTTGTGGACGGAGCTAGCTACTAGGTCTCTCTCTCTCTCTCTCTCTCTCTCTCTCTCTCTCTCTCTCTCTCTCTCTCTCTCTCTCTCTCTCTCTTTCTCTGTAACACCGTAAAGGTGTTTGGTTTAGTTTTATTTAATATATACATATAGTTCATGAATCACAGACAAGGATTTGAGAGGCGCCATTCTGTCGGCCTGAATCTCACACCTCTAAGCGTTAATGACCTCAAGTTGACCTGATGTCAGCTCATACGAATTTCACCTTGCTTCCGCTAATCTGATAATTGTAGCCTGATAGCCTTCAAACATGCCGACGTTTAAGGAGTGGCTTGGTAGAGTGCCTGAGGCTATCTACTTGTGGACGGAGCTAGCTACTAGGTTTCCCAATATATACTGGGAGCATAGGGAGATAAGCAAGAGGAGACCAGCCAGCAGAGCAGAGCAAAGGACAGCCTAGCCAGGGAGGCTGTCAGCCGGACAGGGCAGGACCGTTTCTCTCATCTACAGTCCTCCCTCTCCCCCCCCCCTTTCTATCCAGCTATAGGCAGACACTTGGTGAGTTGAACATTAAGGTGACTTGGTCGTGTTTACAAGTGTTGTGTGAGGATCAGGGGCAGTCAAGTTGTAGGGTTCTCGAATTCTAGGATAATGACTCACTTTGTATATTAATCTTGAACATTAGGTTGAATGGCTTAAATTATAATACTTATCCTGAAAAATATAATTGATGAGTTTATTGTTTAAATTGTCTTTAACTTTGTTCCCTCGAGCTTTTTGAGTTGAGATGAGAGAGCCTCTGCGGTTACTGGTTTCATGATTTTAATGAGTACATGATACAGATGGAAAATACTAATAATAACCTCGGGATAACATCTTTGAGAATATTGTGATACAGACAAGTTCCATTCCTTGTCTTGTATGTAATGGTCTTGAATGAATGGTGGCAGCTTTTCTTCTTCTACTATCTACTCTTCTACTTCTACTATGTACTCTTCTACTTCTACCTATCTACTCCTCTCCCTCCACCCCTCTCCAAACTCTCACTTTCAAATGACGACCCTCCTCGCTTCTCCCACCTCTCTACCTCAAAAACCACAAACCCTCACTAATTACTTCATTTTTCATCTCTTCCCTTTCGTCCTGGACGATTCTCAAGTCGATTGTGAGAATGTCACAACATTCTCAAGTCACAATCGACTTGAGAATAGTCGATTGTGCAACTAGTCTCAATCTTATAATTCTTTCAAGTATTTTGCAAGGGATGCTTGTGAGTGACACGGGTCTGTAGTTAAGTGTCTCTTCTCTATCTCCTTTCTTGCAGATTAGCACCACATTTGCCTTATTCCAGCAACTGGGCAATTCCCCCCTGTGTAAGTGACTCATTATAGAATAGTGCTAGAGGTATGGTGAGGGCCTGTACTGCTACTTTTAACATCCATGGTGATATTCCATCAGGCCCAGTAGCTTTTGTTTCATCCAGTGATGAAATTCTTACTATTCTTAATCCTCCTCTATTCTTACTTCCTCTGCAGTTATCTCAATATTTAGTAGTTTCTCATCAGGGCTACTTCCTCATCTAGCTCTGGGAGGTGTTCAGGCTCAATAGTGAACACTCCGTGGAAACTGGCATTGAGTTCGTCACAAATTTCTTCATCATTTTCTGTATACTGGCCTCCCCTTTTTCGTAACCTGGTCACTTGGTCATTCACTGTCATTTTCCTTCTTATATGACTAAGTAGGAGTTTCGGTTGGCTCTTTGCTTAAGAGGTAATATTTTCATAGTTTCTTTCTGTCAATCTTCTTATATGTATGTTGTCTTTCCTGGCCCTCTTGCATCTATTCCGGTTTACCTCTGTTCTTTGCCTTCTGTATTTCCTCCTCTCCCTCCTGCTTTATCCTTTCGCTTCCTGGCACTGTCTACTGAACCATGGGGTATTATATGTTATACTTTTTCCCTTAATGGTGGTATGAATTTCTATTCTACCGCTTTGCACTTCAGTTTTACATAGTCCATCACTTCCTGGACACTCTTCCCTCTTCCCTCCCATTGCACACTTCCCAGATACTCTCTTACTTTCATGTAGTCTCCTTTTTTATAGTCTGCTCTCCCTTTCCCGACTCCTTGTCTTATGGGCACTGTTCTGAGGTCCATCATGTAAGGTTATCTTGAGGTTATCTTGAGATGATTTCGGGGATTTTTAGTGTCCCCGCGGCCCGGTCCTCGACCAGGCCTCCACCCCCAGGAAGCACCCGGTGACAGCTGACTAACACCCAGGTACATATTTACTGCTAGGTAACAGGGGCATAGGGTGAAAGAAACTCTGCCCATTGTTTCTCGCCGGCGCATGGGATCGAACCCAGGACCACAGGATCACAAGTATAGCGTGCTGTCGGCTCGGCCGACCGGCTCTCACAGTAGTGGAATACCAGGACACACTGGTCACTTGCTCCTAGTGGTATTTCATGCTCAAAGTTCACAATGTCTTCCTCAATCTGGGTGAAGATCAAGTCCAGTATGCTTGGTGTATCTCCTCTCCTTTCTCTTGTGTACTCTTTTACATGTTGGGTTAACAAGTTTCTTTCTACAACTTCCACTAATTTTGCTCCACACGTTTCTTCACCACGATGAGGATTTCTGGAATTCTAGTCAATCTATCTATGATTTAGTCCCCCAATGACTAAAAGTTTAACCCTCATTCTGCGTGTTTGTGTACTCACCTAGTTGTGCTTGTGGGGGTTGAACTTTGGCTCCTTGGTCCCGCCACTCAACCGTCAATCAACTGGTGTACAGGTTCCTGAGCCTACTGGGCTCTATCATATCTACACCTAAAGCTGTGTATGGAGTCAGCCTCCACCACATCACTGCCTAATGCATTCCATTTGTCTACTACTCTGACACTGAAAAAATCATTCTAACGTCTCTGTGGCTCATTTGGGCACTCAATTTCCACCTAAGTCCCCTAGTGCGTATGCCCCTTGTGTTAAATAGTATGTTTTTATCTACCCTATCAATTCCTCTGAGAATCTTGTAAGTGGTGACCATGTCCCAATCTAACTCTTCTGTCTCCCAATGACGTGAGGTTTAATTCCCGCAGCCTTTCCTCGTAGCTCATATCTCATGTAGTTCCTCCTCCATCACATCTTGTGTGGTAGATCTGAATACAGATCCACACACACATACACACATGGTGTGTGTGTGTGTGTGTGTGTGTATTACCGAACGATAATCGCTTGTAACGAAACTTATGTGCATTTAACGAAGCTTATACGATGCTTATGTATACGCTTTTAACGAAGTTTATACACTGAAACGATTCGATACATACTTGGACAGGAAACATATTCTTTTTTTATTAAGAAATGAGGTACATCTGCATTAGTGCAGCTACCCTAGACTATATGAAGTGGAGTACAGTGTGTCAAAAAGGCTAATTAGGTGGAAGCATAAAGGTTGAAAAAGCATTCTATGGACTGACCTTCCAAATACTGAAGTTCGAAAATCTAACATCAAAATGTTTCATTAAAGCTACAGATAAACCAGATAAACTAAAGAAGTTTGGAAAATACTCCACCAATAAGGCTCCAGATATACCTTCCAGGCAGCTGTGGTCAAGCAGTATCACAAGAACGTCTTCGGGAAATTCCGCATGTTCTTATCTAATAAAAAAGTTAAAATTGATGTAAGCGAAACAAGGTCTAAAAATCGATCGTAAAACATCTTTGGAGGACTGTATTGATCCTTTATATGTGATCAATGAAGGCTCTTGTCAATCTCAAAAGATATATTTAATCAGATATTCCAAGAATTCAATTCAATACCTGGTGAAAATGTATTAAGATTTTCCAGCAATTTAATACAATACCTGCTGAAAATGTATTCATATTTTCCACGAATAAATATAACATCTGCTGAAAATATATTCATATTTTCCACTAATTTAATACAATACCTGCTGAAAATATATTCATATTTTCCACGAATTTAATACAATACCTGCTGAAAATGCTTTCAGATTTTCCACGAATTTAATACAATACCTGCTGAAAATATTTTCAGATTTTAAACGAATTTAATACAATACCAGCTGAAAATTTCAGCAAGAAGAAAAGGCTACACGTTTCCAGTTGAACGCCGCCTGGCGGTAGACATTGACACTAACAACGATCATATCGGCGTAAAGAGGAACATAAAAGCCCAGTCAACAACAGACTGATATTTGGCTTAAATTAGTGCCCTGATGTAAAATAAATTTATCCACTCAGTTGTAAAACCAACTCAAATTTTTGTGTGGTTAAGTAAATAAAGCTCTGTCCAGTGCCTTTACCTTCAGCCATTCATTCATTTACGTCCGCGTGACAAAGTGTGCAGACAGCTTGTCGTGCCTCCCCAATTGCTTTGACGTTTTCCACAACAAACTAACAAGAAACTTTTATACTCCAGCAAAACAAAAAGTTTTAGAGGGGGGGAGGGGGGGGGATGTGTTTTTGTTTGATGTTAAGTCTATGTTGGAAGCCCTTATTGTGGTTTCTGAAATTATAATATATATATATATATATATATATATATATATATATATATATATATATATATATATATATATATATATATATATATATATATATATATATATACATATATATATATAAACACTGATATACTGAGTTTGTGTGTTTGTGAGTTTGTGTGAATGCGTGTGATTAATAAAAGAAAAAAGTCAGAAAAGTGAAGAAAAAACAGTATACAAAAAGTTTACATTTAAACAAGTAAAACACACAAAAACAGGAAAAAAACTGTTTTGCCAGTCAGATGTAAACTCCCAGAGGAAATCACATCTCTCTCTCTCATAGATTCCGTCTCGCTGTGGTCAATTCCTACGGTCCCATTCCTTCGTTCTCAGACCTTAAGGATTTCCTGCCCATTTCCTTCGGGAGACCCCTTGACTGACCATAGGCTGGTCGTGTAGGAATTGTCTGCCGGGCTGAATGGAAATGGGTGAGTGTTTTGGTAATAGGTGAATTTGTATGGGAAGGGTGAGTATGTAGTGAGTAGGTATGTCGGGAAGGGAAAATGGAGATTAAAGGCAAGAAGCATGGATTTGGGGAAAATGGTTGAGTGTGTGTGTGTGTGTGTGTGAGTGGGTGTTTTAGTGAGTGAGGAAGGAAAGGGAGGGGTGGTGGAGAGAGTGAACAGGGGCAGGAGAGTGGGAGGACTGATGGGTGTGGACTTGAAGTGGGAGAGAGGGGGGAACCAGGTGTGTGGAAGACAGGAAGGGGAACTGGATGGAAGAGAAAACCAGAGCGAGAAAGGTTAGCAAGGTTAACACACACACACACACACACAAACACACACACACACACACACACACACACACACACACACACACACACACACACACACACACACACACACACACACACTGCATATACACACTGCGACATGCGTAAACGCTTCCTGGTTGGTTCTCTCTGTATATACACAACAGCGGAAGATTCTTTGTGCAAATCTGTGTCCGGTGGGTGCTCCCGTCGGAGTTTTAGAAAAACAAAATACCTATTTGCCTTCCGGTCTGTGTCACTATCCCTATCTGCTGTCTATCTGTTTGCTCGTCTCATTGCCTGTCAGTGTGTCTGTCTGTCCTTCTGTCGCTCTCTCTCTCTGATAGAAACCCGTCTGGCCATTTCCGGAGAGTGAAAGAGCTGGTTCAAAGCTCTGAGGAGTGTCCAGGCATGCCTCCCTCAGGATAAACTTCTTGAGTGTGCCTCACGCTCGATCCACACACACACACACACACACACACACACACACACACACACACACACACACACACACACACACACTGTTAATGTTTGCAGATGACGCAAAATTAATGAGAAGAGTTGTGACAGACGAGGATTGTAGGATCCTCCAAGAGGACTTAAACAGGCTGCAGAGATGGTCAGGGAAATGGCTACTGGAGTTTAACACCAGTAAATGTAAAGTTATGGAAATGGGATCAGGTGACAGGAGACCAAAGGGACAGTACACAATGAAGGGGAACAGCCTACCTGTAACGATTCGAGAAAGAGACCTGGGAGTGGATGTGACACCTAATCTAACTCCTGAGGCACATATAAATAGGATAACGACAGCAGCGTACTCTACACTGGCGAAAATTAGAACTTCATTCAGAAACCTAAATGAGGAAGCTTTTAGGGCGCTTTACACTGCCTACGTGAGACCCGTCTTAGAGTATGCCGCGCCATCATGGAGCCCCCACCTGAAGAAACACATAAAGAAACTAGAGAAGGTTCAGAGGTTTGCGACGAGGCTTGTCCCAGAGTTACGAGGGATGGGATATGAAGAGCGGCTGAAGGAACTGAACCTTACGACACTAGAGAAAAGAGGGGAGAGAGGAGATATGATAGGGACATATAAAATACTCAGGGGAATTGACAAAGTGGAAATAGATGAAATGTTCACACGTAATAATAACAGAACGAGGGAACATGGGTGGAAACTGGAAACTCAGATGAGTCAGAGATGTTAGGAAGTTTTCTTTTAGCGTGAGAGTAGTAGAAAAATGGAATGCACTTGGGGAACAGGTTGTGGAAGCAAATACTATTCATACTTTTAAAGCTAGGTATGATAGGGAAATGGGACAGGAGTCATTGCTGTAAACAACCGATAGCTAGAAAGGCGGGATCCAAGAGTCAATGCTCGATCCTGCAAGCACATATAGGTGAGTACATATAGGTGAGTACACACACACACACACAGGCCCCCACCTGGGGCCTCGTAGCCTGGTGGATAGCGCGCAGGACTCGTAATTCTGTGGCGCGGGTTCGATTCCCGCACGAGGCAGAAACAAATGGGCAAAGTTTCTTTCACCCTAAGTGCCCCTGTTACCTAGCAGTAAATAGGTACCTGGGAGTTAGTCAGCTGTCACGGGC
>NC_091179.1:12705369-12720369 GCF_040958095.1 Procambarus clarkii
GGTGTTATGTTGCTCCTGAGTATACTGAGGCATTACCTGTGGTGTTATGCTGTTCCTGGGTATACTGAGGCATTACCTGTGGTGTTATGTTGCTCCTGAGTATACTGAGGCATTACCTGTGGTGTTATGTTGTTCCTGGGTATACTGAGGCATTACCTGTGGTGTTATGTTGCTCCTGAGTATACTGAGGCATTACCTGTGGTGTTATGTTGCTCCTGAGTATACTGAGGCATTACCTGTGGTGTTATGCTGTTCCTGGGTATACTGAGGCATTACCTGTGGTGTTATGTTGCTCCTGAGTATACTGAGGCTTTTACCTGTGGTGTTATGCTGTTCCTGGGTATACTGAGGCATTACCTGTGGTGTTATGCTGTTCCTGGGTATACTGAGGCATTACCGGTGGTGTTATGCTGTTCCTGGGTATACTGAGGCATTACCTGTGGTATTATGCTGTTCCTGGGTATACTGAGGTATTACCTGTGGTGTTATGCTGTTCCTGGGTATTCTTAGCCATTACCTGTGGTGTTATGTTGTTCCTGGGTATACTGAGGCATTACCTGTGGTGTTATGTTGTTCCTGGGTATACTGAGGCCTTACCTGTGGTGTTATACTGTTCCTGGGTATACTTAGCCATTACCTGTGGTGTTATGTTGTTCCTGGGTATACTGAGGCATTACCTGTGGTGTTATGCTGTTCCTGGGTATACGGAGGCCTTACCTGAGGTGTTATGCTGTTCCTGGGTATACTGAGGCATTACCTGTGGTGTTATGCTGCTCCTGGGTATACTGAGCCATTATCTGTGGTGTTATGCTGTTCCTGGGTATACTGAGGCCTTACCTGTGGTGTTATGCTGTTCCTGGGTATACTTAGCCATTACCTGTGGTGTTATGTTGTTCCTGGGTATACTGAGGCATTACCTGTGGTGTTATGCTGTTCCTGGGTATACTGAGGCCTTACCTGTGGTGTTATGCTGTTCCTGGGTATACTGAGGCATTACCTGTGGTGTTATGCTGCTCCTGGGTATACTGAGGCCTTACCTGTGGTGTTATGCTGTTCCTGGGTATACTGAGGTATTATCTGTGGTGTTATGCTGTTCCTGGGTATACTGAGCCATTATCTGTGGTGTTATGCTGTTCCTGGGTATACTTAGCCATTACCTGTGGTGTTATGTTGTTCCTGGGTATACTGAGGCATTACCTGTGGTGTTATGTTGTTCCTGGGTATACTGAGGCATTACCTGTGGTGTTATGCTGTTCCTGGGTATACTGAGGCATTACCTGTGGTGTTATGCTGTTCCTGGGTATACTGAGGCCTTACCTGTGGTGTTATGCTGCTCCTGGGTATACTGAGGCCTTACCTGTGGTGTTATGCTGTTCCTGGGTATACTGAGGTATTATCTGTGGTGTTATGCTGTTCCTGGGTATACTGAGCCATTATCTGTGGTGTTATGCTGTTCCTGGGTATACTGAGGCATTACCTGTGGTGTTATGCTGTTCCTGTGTATAATGAGGCATTACCTGTAGTGTTATGCTATTCCTGGGTATACTGAGGCATTACCTGTGGTGTTATGCTGTTCCTGTGTATAATGAGGCATTACCTGTGGTGTTATGCTATTCCTGGGTATACTGAGGTATTACCTGTGGTGTTATGCTGTTCCTGGGTATACTGAGGCATTACCTGTGGTGTTATGTTGTTCCTGGGTATACTGAGGCATTACCTGTGGTGTTATGCTGTTCCTGGGTATACTGAGGCATTACCTGTGGTGTTATGCTGTTCCTGGGTATACTGAGGCATTACATGTGGTGTTATACTGTTCCTGTGTATACTGAGGAACTACATGTGGTCTTATGTGATTACCTGAGTATACTGATGGAGCCTAGCAGGTTGCTAGGTTCCTAGCAATTTTATATACGTATCGTCAGCAGACTGTTCATACAACCCGGGTTGCAGGGTGACGCGTCCTGTTAATAGCACGACGCATTTTGACGTATTCTCTTCCTAAGAACAAAAAATCGTCGAACTTAAAAGTGGTAGCGGTTGGCGAAGTTGAAACACTGTCCCGTTTTCTGTTTCGGGTCCTCTGGTAGGTTAGGGTAAGGGCACTTTAGTACGTGAGGGTGGAAAACCTTAGGAGGACGAGGTGGGCATCAATGGAGCTTCCTGGTAGTTCTTGTGGTAACAGAGTCACCCCCTCCCATCACCCCTTCCACCAGCCCTTCCACCACCCCGGTCGGGAGCCGTTCGGCCGAGCGGAGAGCACGCGGGACTTGTGATCCTGTGGTCCTGGGTTCGATCCCAGGCGCCGGCGAAAAATAATGGGCAGAGTTACTTTCACCCTATGCCCCTGTTACCTAGCAGTAAAATAGGTACCTGGGTGTTAGTCAGCTGTCACGGGCTGCTTCCTGGGGGTGGAGGCCTGGTCGAGGACCGGGCCGCGGGGACACTAAAGCCCCGAAATCATCTCAAGATAACCTCAAGATAACCCCTTCTACCACAGCAGCCTTGCTGTGAAGTGAAGCTATTCCACAGCTTCACTTAATATTGATTTTACTTCTTCGACGCAGGTAAATATTTCTTTTCATTTATAAGTGAGTATATCTCAGTTTGTATGGGTGTATGCATCAATTAATTCTTGCGGATGTTAGAAATGGTGTGCAATTATGAGTGCGTCTGTACATATGTGAGAATATCTGTACATATATGCGTATGTGACAACATATGTATATATAAGTCTACGTACAAACGTCTGTACATTTATGCGTATTTTTTTTTTATACATTCAAGTGTTCGTGCGCATGTCAGTGTCTCAATCCTGTATGTATATATAATATACATACAGGATATATCTCAATATGTATATATAAGTCTACGTACAAACGTCTGTACATTTATGCGTATTTTTTTTTTATACATTCAAGTGTTCGTGCGCATGTCAGTGTCTCAATCCTTGGACTATCACCTGTTATCTGAACCTCTGGCTACGGCAATCTATCTCACTCGAGGCGTTAACTTCAGCAGGATCTGAGATATCTACATTTATATCTCTTGTTGTTCCCGGTGAGGGGGGATGGGGTGCATAATAATTCCATCTCAAATACTTGCAATATATCGTGGGCACTGAGCAAGTACGTGCAGCATTGCTGCGTTGACCAGAAGGCACGGGACACACACACACACACACACACACACACACACACACACACACACACACACACACGCACACACACACACACACACACACACACACACACACACACACACACACACACACACATACACAAATTGTAAGAATAGAAAAAAATAGAGAAAGCAGGAGTATACGCAAGAAACCAGCAATCACTTAAGCATCAGCTACCACTTGAGTGTGTACAAATCCGCTCTGGACCAGCTACCACTTAAGTGTGCTGTCACACACTAGTGGCAAAAGCCTCATGTTTTATGTGTACTTAATTATAATTATTATTATAATTAAATATAATTATTATTATAATTAAAGTAATATTAACCAATGCACTGCGCACCTAATTTTAGCAAAAACATCTTAGTGCGATTATATATTTTTCAATATCTCATTTTTTTTGTTTTTTGCACCAATTTGTATTTGTGAGTATTTTCTGCTCTTTCCCGACACCCATTTACACCCTCTGGCTTTCCCCATACACCCTTCCCCCCTCTACACTCTTCCTCTCTCTTCACCCTTCCCTCCCCATCCCCCTTCTACACCCTCCCTCCTCTCTACACCTGTAGGTGATGTCTGCCTCTGTCAGTGATATAATAATTCCAGAGATTTACCGCCCGTTGCCTTATTGATGGGAGAGCAGTGAGTCCTCCCTGCAGGATCCACGGGCCAGGAAACAACATATGGAACAGAATAACCTGAACACAATGTATGGAACAGAATAACCTGAACACAATGTATGGAACAGAATTACCTGAACACAATGTATGGAACAGAATTACCTGAACACAATGTATGGAACAGAATTACCTGAACACAATGTATGGAACAGAATTACCTGAACACAATGTATGGAAAAGAATTACCTGAACACAATGTATGGAACAGAATAACCTGAACACAATGTATGGAACAGAATTACCTGAACACAATGTATGGAACAGAATTACCTGAACACAATGTATGGAACAGAATTACCTGAACACAATGTATGGAACAGAATTACCTGAACACAATGTATGGAACAGAATAACCTGATCACAGTGTATGGAACAGAATAACCTGAACACAATGTATAGAACAGAATTACCTGAACACAATGTATGGAACAGAATTACCTGAACACAATGTATGGAACAGAATTACCTGAACACAATGTATGGAACAGAATTACCTGAACACAATGTATGGAACAGAATAACCTGATCACAGTGTATGGAACAGAATAACCTGAACACAATGTATGGAAAAGAATTACCTGAACACAATGTATGGAACAGAATAACCTGATCACAGTGTATGGAACAGAATAACCTGAACACAATGTATGGAACAGAATTACCTGAACACAATGTATGGAACAGAATAACCTGATCACAGTGTATGGAACAGAATAACCTGAACACAATGTATAGAACAGAATTACCTGAACACAATGTATGGAACAGAATTACCTGAACACAATGTATGGAACAGAATAACCTGAACACAATGTATAGAACAGAATTACCTGAACACAATGTATGGAACAGAATTACCTGAACACAATGTATGGAACAGAATTACCTGAACACAATGTATGGAACAGAATTACCTGAACACAATGTATGGAACAGAATAACCTGATCACAGTGTATGGAACAGAATAACCTGAACACAATGTATGGAAAAGAATTACCTGAACACAATATGCTTCCTGGAACTCTCAGAAAGAAAAGACATACAAGAAATGGGTAACATGAAATAGGTAATAAAAAAATGGGTAGAATTCATCGTTTCCCCAGAGTGTTGATACTTTTTTTTCGAAAGGGAGAGAACTTAATAAAATAAATAAAGTGTGTTGGAACATAAGTAGGAGGCCTGGTCGACGACCGGGCCGCGGGGACGCTAAGCTCCGGAAGCACCTCAAGGTAACCTCAAGGTAAGGCACAGATGGGACACAATGAATGGAAGAGAACGCACATAAAAAAACGCATGAGAGAGAATGCATGAAAAAAAACGTATGAACTAGAACGCATTGGAAAAAACGCATGAGAGAGAAGGCATGGAAAAATGCATGAACTAGAAGGCATTGAAAAAAACGCATGTAATAGAACGCATGAAAAATATCGCACACAAAAAACGCTTTGGGGCAGAGAGCATGTGGTAAATCCAGCAAAAGTTTCAGGCTAAAATGAAGAGAACAGATCATAGACAAATTTGAACACAACGGAGGAAAACCCAAAAAGAGGAAGACTTGAACACGAGAACTCAATTACCAAGTCAGGCCACGAGAACCCAATTACACACAGGTCACGGAGACCCAGTTACACACAGGTCACGAAGACCCAGTTACACACAGGCCGCAAAGACCCAATTACGCAAAGGCCACGAAAACCCACATTCGCACAGGCCATGAGGACCCAATTACACACAGGAAACAAGGACCCAATTACACACAGACAACAAGGACCCAATTACACACAGTCTACGAAGAACCAATTACACACAGACCACGAGAACATCAACCAGCACAACAGAAGCAGAACAAACAGAACAGTCGAGAACCCAATTATCCACTCTGCAAAAGATAGGCCTCATTAAACCGCCAGCAAGAACGCTAACCAGAACGCCAGCCAGAACGCCAGCCAGAACGCCAACCAGAACGCCCGGGAAAAGGGGGGGAAAGAGAAAGAGAAGAGAGGTGGGGAAGGGAGGGGAAAGAATCCAATTACCACTACTTGCCACGTTCAAAGGTCCGAACGCCTGGTCAGGGAATTGCGCATTGGCAGAGTCCAGGGGAGGGAAAATACGCTTCAGGGGTAATTATATAGAGGATAGTTTATCCGCTCTTTCGAGCAGGTGTTGTGGTAGTAATTGTGTTATCGTACTTTTGTCCCACACTTCTCTAGGGCGCTGGTGGTACAGGGTCTGATGAGTGCTTACTGGAGAGCTGTTGGATGTAAATAAAATGGAATGGGGGAGAGGGAGGAGACGATTCGCTGATTGTTCAGTAATTGCTGATGGAATTTTGGAGGCATGTGGGGGGGGGGGAGATATGGAGGTGGTGGTGAGGAGGGGTCACCAACTCCCCCCCCCCCCACTACCTCACCTCCCCCATGCGCAGTGTGGACGTGGTGGGGTTAAATCATAGGCGTGTAGTACATAGCTTGTTATCTTAATAACATAGCTTGTTATCTTAATACGTAAACTCTACATGCCATTATGGCAAGCTGGGTTATGTTATCGTTGGATAGCTTGAAATTGGTTAAGTTGGCTTTGGCTAGTTTAGTAATTATGTTGGTTTAAGTATGTTTTACTACTAGAAAGAATCTTACAGTGAAACATCTTATTTACTAAAATCCCAGTTAAGCTGAGATTTCAAGTCAGGAAGATTTATATTCTCTATCCATCGTAACAACTATCACATTCGAACAGTTTTCCTTTATACATCTATGTTATTAAACAGGCTTTAGAGAGTATCTTATCGATTGTTAGATGATCACCAGTGTTTAGCTCATGTGACACAATGAAACAACTATATGTTTATAAGCAAATGATCGGGATTACCCAGGACGACAGTTCGATCCTGCGGTACTGCCCCAAGGATTTTTTCTCTTAGGAAAAAATGTGTTTTCAACTTGCTGAACCTGGAGAGTGGATAGACTGGACTGGTGTGTGGCAGATGTGAAACCTGTCGGTAACAAGCCTGTTCTCATGCAGCCTGTCATTCAGCCTGTTCTTATGCAGTCTGTCCACACACAGCCCGTCCTTTCAAATGTTTGAAAGTCATCAGTTGCGAGTCAAGCAGCCCGTCCTCCAAACAAAGACCCAAAAGTGATTCCATGCTCCCTCCAAACCCACTGTTTATGAATGAAAAACAATTTACACACGACTCACGACTGATTTCGTTCGATCACTTCCGGAACAAGTGCTTCACTGACGAATTTTGTTCGAACCACAACGCTGTAAATCCTTCACCCACGTACTACAAATACAAATAATCGCCAACAGAACCTAAACACCTAACCTAACCTAACTTATGTCTATGTATGCACAGTATGCTAATATATTATAATATTAATTTACATATGAGAAAATTCCAGTTTTGAATGAACATCTGTTAAATTTTATGAAAGCGTCTGTGGGGTCAACCGCTGGATGAAATGGTCAGGAGTCGAGGACGGGTTGCATTTAACACAGTAACTCAACGATGCAAGCGCATATGTTTGACACATGTTTTCATGTGTCAAGCTTCATTTGGCTAGATTTTAAATAATGAGAACACGAGTGAGCAGTTTCATGAGGGCGTTCGTGAGTCCGTTATTGTGGTCGTGTGGGTTATCTGTGGGAGTCTGTGTGTGTGTAGGGAGGGGGTCGTTTTTGTAGGCTTTCGTGTTTGTTTGTGCCTCTACACTGACCTAGTTGTAACCCGAGCTGTATGTTCGCGGTATGAATTTCAGCTTCAGGGATCTATCTGCCTTTTATCCATAACTTTTTGTTTTCTCTTGTGGTAACTCTCATGTACCGGGTTCGCACCCACTACCTCGTTCACTAGTGCATGGTGTGTGTGTTTCTGTGTGTGTAAATACACAGATTGACAGATTTGATTAAGAAAATTCTAAGTGGATATCAACTTAGAAAGAGGTTATACTTATTGATGTATATATCTGCCTTTAGTATTGGTTTGGGTGTTGAGTTTAAGGCTTATCACTCACAGTTGGATTATCATTAATGTTCTTGTATGCAGTTTCATCTTTTAATGGTCATAAGGCCTTTTTAGTCTTTGAATGGTTATTAAGGCCACTACCACAATAGGTTACTCACTAACCAGCAGGAATAATATAATCTTGAATATAGTTTATATAATATATATAATTTATAATATAATCTTGAATATAATCGCTAATCTGCGAAAGTTCTTCACCGATTGCTTTGCAATTTTCACACAACTTTCTCTTCGCATCCTAGCGGGTTTTCATATACAAACTATATAGATGTCACGTCTGTGACAGGAAAAAAAGATGCTTTTTTCCACAAACTGTGTTTTTCATGTGAGGAAATTCTTCGAACCTCTTTACCGATTGCTTTAAAATTATGACACAACGTTGCATTCGAATAGGCGCGTGTTTTTTATATACCTACCATATACATGCCTCACCTGTGACAGGAAAAACATGCTTTCTTTGAAAAACAGCGCCATCTATTGGACGTAAGAGCAACAAACGCTGTAATCTCTGAAAGTTCTTCAGGGATTGCTTTGAAATTTTGACACAACCTTCCATTCATATACGCGCGTGTTTTTATATACCTACTATATAGATGCGACACCTGTGACAGGTAAAAACATAAAAAAAATGCGCCATCTGTTGCACGTAAGAGCAATAAATGCTACAATATATTACATATATATATATACATATATATATATATATATACATACATATATATATATATATATATATATATATATATATATATATATATATATATATATGTATATATATATATATATATATATATATATATATATATATATATATATATATATGTCGTACCTAGTAGCCAGAACGCACTTCTCAGCCTACTATGCAAGGCCCGATTTGCCTAATAAGCCAAGTTTTCCTGAATTAATATATTTTCTCTAATTTTTTTTCGTATGAAATGATAAAGCTACCCATTTCATTATGTATGAGGTCATTTTTTTTTATTGGAGTTAGAATTAACGTAGATATATGACCGAACCTAACCAACCCTACCTAACCTAACCTAACCTATATTTATAGGTAAGGTTAGGTTAGGTAGCCAAAAAAAGCTAGGTTAGGTTAGGTTAGGTAGGTTAGGTAGTCGAAAAAACATTAATTCATGAAAACTTGGCTTATTAGGCAAATCGGACTTTGCATAGTAGGCTGAGAAGTGCGTTCTGGCTACTAGGTACGACATATATATATATATATATATATATATATATATATATATATATATATATATATATATATATATATATATATATATATATATATCTTCGCAAAAACATCAAGACACAAAATTATCAGATGCCTCGTTTTCCACATTCTCTCCCAGATTTCAGTCCGCTTGCTCTAGAATTTCAGCTATGGAATTTCTGAAAGAAGATTGACTTGCCACTTATAAAATATTTAAAAGCTTAACCAAACACATGGCAGCTTTGACCACCTGACGGGAACCTGATATAATATTTAACTCAACCTGAAAGCTTCTCCGTGTCTCCCCAGAATGTCTGAATCTCATACATACCAATACATGGATGCGCAGATTCGCTTTTATAACTAGGTGAATGGAGATATAACGATGTGTATTGAGATATAACAATGTATATGGAGATATAACGATGTGTATAGAGATATAACAATGTATATGGAGATATAACGATGTGTATAGAGATATAACAATGTATATGGAGATATAACAGTGTGTATGGAGATATCCTTAACGTTTCATCTATTTCATTTTACTCTGTCACTTCTCTCTTACACTGAAAATGCACTTTAGTGCGCATTTGTAGCGCGCTGGTGTTTCTCATCTTCTCTAATTCACCGTCTAATTGTTCTGTGTCCGATTCTCAATAGTTTATCTGTGACTTTTTAGAATCTTTAATGTCGTGAACATATTCCGTTTCTCACACTTGTTTTCAAGATACTTCAGCCTTTTTGTTTTTATTCCAACTACTAGTAAGTCCCGAGACCAGTCTTGTGGCACGCCTTGGGACTTAATTTATCTCCCTTCTGAGTTGCAAAAATTATTGTCTTCGATGCAGGGGCTGCATATCGAAGCGCTGGTCTCAGGTACGTGATGGTCACGGCTCTGAATGCTTCCTTCTCTTGGTTTCTGAATGATATTTTGACGACCGAACAGGACTTACTGATCCTCACACAGTTATTTTTTTCCTTCATGAAAATGTTTTAGTTCTCTATTCTCTATTAGCCGTGCCTCCTCCAAGCTCTCTCCTGCTGTGCTTCTTCCATAACTGTTACACCACGGGCTGGTGGACTTTATTCCCTCATTCTTTAGTTCTGGAGTGAATCTGTCTTCACGTTTTATATATTTCTGAACTACATTAGTCTGTAATGCTCGGTACAGTCATGTTCCTGAATTCAGTTTTCCACAGCAATTCTTCTGCGAATTCCTTAACCCTCTCATACTTTTTCCGTATCTATGTGCTGTTCTTAATATTTTTTTCCTTTCCATTGCAACAACACTCTCAAACACAACTACACAATTGCCACTCTGCTCGTAGAAGAACATCATGGCACGAACTCTCAGCTTGCTCGTATTTCCTCTCTGGCTTGTTATACAATCGTCAGGTCTACTCCAGGGGGGTTTCTTGCTCCCCCAGTATATTTCTGCCCCCCATGGTTGAAGTCCCCCCCCCCCCCGGCCAAACACACCGAAACTACGACGTTGGTACAACGTTCGAACAAGTTTTATAACCCCTCCTAACCAGTTATAACAACCAATATAGCAAGTTGTAACAACGTTATAATACGTCATAAACACATTAAGCCAAGATGTAACAACTTTATTTCAAGTTGTAACAAGCGGAAAATAGAGACAGTTTCGGTTTGTGTTTCCAGGGCTATGATTCGTAGTTTGCCAAAATGTTGTGACCAGTTGTTGTTTTCACTAATTGATGCTCTACCTATTCCTTGGCGTTCCTATAAGATATCGCTACTGATAACTGTGAGCGTGTAGAATCAATGTGTATGAACAAATTCACAAGAGCCGTGATGAGGATTCGAACCTACGTCCGGGATGATCCCAGACGCGCCTTAGTCGACTGCGCCATAATATGGTTAAATGGCCCATAGTTCACGGCCCTTGTGGATTTGTTCATTTGATATATCAAACTATTGTGATTTCTGTGTGTAATGTATGTGTATGTTTGTGTATGTGTGTATGAGTGTGTGTTTACTTAGGTTGCTTGTCTGTGTGTACTTGTAACGAACCCAGCGAGACTTCCTGTTTCTATTAGAACGTTAGTAACGGTAATGTTATTCACCGTTGCTCCTACTGTTAGCCCCCTTTGACGCCTTGTACTGTTCGAACCACCAAGTGCCACGGGTACAAAGATCAGTGCCACGGGTACAAAGATCAGGGCCACGGGTACAAAGATCAGTGCCACGGGTACAAAGATCAGTGCCACGGGTACAAAGATCAGTGCCACGGGTACAAAGATCAGTGCCACGGGTACAAAGATCAGGGCCACGGGTACAAAGATCAGTGCCACGGGTACAAAGATCAGTGCCACGGGTACAAAGATCATTGCTGCAAGTGGACTGAACCTCCAGAACTGTATTTCATGTAATAATTAGTCTCCCGAGAATATCTGAGCCTGTCCTCACTACAGCACATCTCCTCCCAGAACCGGACAGGACGGGCGGGATGGCCAATGATGCTAACAAATAATCGTCCCTATTTTCTGCGTCCCTATTTTATCGCCCCTGCAAACACACACAACGCAATTGTCCCTATTTTTCCGCTTATTGCAACTTGCAATAGTTACATCTTGTTATACCGTGTTATTGAAGTATTATGACGTTGTTATAACTTGTTATATTGGTTGTTACAACTTGTTATATTGGTTGTTAGAACTTGTTAGGAAAATGTTAAAACTCGGTCGAATGTTGTAGTAACGTCGTAGTTACGTCGTGTGATTGACGAATTACCACCACTTACAGACCTGAGGGCCAGATTCACGAAGCAGTTACGCAAGCATTTACGAACGTGTTCATCTTTCCTCAATTTTTGACGGCTTTGCTTACATTTATTAAACAGTTTACAAGCATGAAAAACTTCCCAATTTACTATTGTTATTGTTATAAACAGCCTCCTGGTGCTTCGGAGCTCATTAACTGTTTAATAATTGTTAACAAAGCCGCCAAAGATTGAGAAAAGTTGTACAGGTTCGTAAGCACTTGCTTACGTAACTGCTTCGTGAATCTGGTCCCCAGGATTACACCAAGGATCCCCAGAAGACCTTTAACTCTCTCCTCCTCTCCTAATGAACACGAGGGTAATTAAGCTAATTGACTACGGAGAAGATCAGTCAATTAGTCGGGAAATTAACAAGAATTTATCTGTAATTATTTGAAGGGATGGATAGAGGGATGGATAGAGGGAGGGATAGAGGGAGGGAGGAAATTTGAAGGGAGAGATGGTATCCAATACAATACAATTACACACAAGCCTACACTACTCTATGAACAATTAAACTGTTACAGACTCACTGTGGTTGAGCCTCGTCTCTTTGTTCCCGCGTTTTAATCTTCAATCAACTCGCGTATAGGTTTCGGACCCTATTAGCCTCTATAATATCTACATTTGAAACTGTGAATGGAACGCAGATGGTAGGTCACAATAACGGGGCTGAACATTATAGCCAGCCCCAACCAGCTCCTATAGGAAGATATAGGGAGGGAGGGAAATATCAAGGGAAAGCACCAAGCCATTACGACTATATAGCATTTGGAAAGGGTCAGGATAAGGATTTTGGAGGGAATGGCGCCCCAACTACTTGTGGACGGTCGGGGATTGAACGCCAACCTGCATGAAGCGAGACCGTCGCTCTACCGTCCAGCCAAAGTGGTTGGGCTGAAGATGCAGGAAGTACGGCGTGTCGGTCCGTTATGGATGCACAACTTGATAAGTGTTAGAGTTGCGTGGGGATTGAAGCTCCCTTCACCACTTCACAGCGAATTAAAGCTTTTTTCACAATTACGACACAACAAATTATTTACAATATTTCTGTGATTCATTTTAGGTACTAAGTTGTAATGAGTCCCTGTGTTTGTGAGCCCTTGCTCTTACAGTCTTTCCTTGTATACCATTATAAATTATAAAGTCCATTATAAAGTCTTTCCATCATAAATTTCCATAGTTAATACTGAACGAGGAAATCGTGTCTCCCAATATCTTTCTCTTTTCCATTGGCGTGAATTTTAATTCTATTAAGTCTTTCTCTGTAACTCATACCTTTCAATTCTGGAATTAGTGAGGTGATATGCCTTGGAACTATCTAAGATTTTGTTTTTTTATTAGATAAGGACGCCTCATAGCCACAGCATATTCCGGGAATGATCTGATCTATATATGATATATAAGATCCTGAATTATAAGTCTCATACAATTATAAGCTACAGCCCCGGGGTCCTCTCCGGGCTCACCATAGCCCGTGCTACTTTGGCAATTTTTTTGTTCCGAGTGGTTGAATCTAAACCAACCGTAACATAAGTCTCATATACCTCTGATGATATTCGTTTCCTGTGAGCCTCAGGAAACAGGCTCTGTGTATCTTGAGATGATGGTTATCTTGAGATGATTTCGGGGCTTTTAAGTGACCCGCGGCCCGGTCCTCGACCAGGCCTCCACCCCCCAGGAAGCAGCCCTTGACAGCTTACTAACACCCAGGTACCTATTTTACTGCTAGGTAACAGGGGGCATAGGGTGAAAGAAACTGTCAAGTGTCAGGTCCTTCTCTCTGCTTCACCCTTGATGGGGTTTCGGCTTCCATTTGCCTCCTTGTGTTTTGCTCTCCGGCTCCCACAAACTCCGTTTTGTTGCTTTGCATTTGATTGAGCTAAAATCTAGCAATTTTTTATTGTACTATTATTCAGGTTGTTCAAATTGTTTCGTTTTCTTTCTATATACTTTACAAGTAATTCTTCCCATAATTGTGTATATGTGTTTGTGTGCTTGTGTGTGTGAGTGTGTGTGTACTCACCTAGTTGTATTCACCTAGTTGTGCTTGCAGAGGTGGAACTATGGCTCTTTGGTCCCGCCTCTCAACCGTCACTCAACTAGCATACAGATTCCTGAGCCTACTGGGCTCTATCTAATCTACATTTGAAACTGTGTATGGAGTCAGTCTCCACCACATCATTGCCTAATGCATTCCATTTCTAACGTCCCTGTGGCTCATCTGGGTACATAGATGTGTCAACTATTTTCCACCTGTGTCAACTTGTGTGTGTGTCTGTGTGTGTATTTACTATTTGTATCTGCAGAATTAAGCTATTTAGCTCTTGGACCCCGCCTTTCTAGCCAATCTATTTCTTTGATTATTATGTCTACTACATATATTTCCCCCAAACTCACACACACACACACACACACACACACACACACACACACACACACACACACACACACACACACACACACACATACACACACACACACACACACACACACACACACACACACACACACACACACACACACATACACACACACACACATACACACACACACACACACACACACACACACACACACACACACACACACACACACACACACACACACACACACACACATACACACACACACACATACACACACACACACACACACACACACACACACACACACACACACACACACACACACACACACACACACACACACATACACACACACACACATACACACACACACACACACACACACACACACACACACACACACACACACACACACACACATTTGTCAGTGTGTGTATTTGTCTGCCTATGTATATATATATGTCTGAGTCTGTGTCAGTCAGCTATTATGTGTAAAAAAAAAAGAAACACTCATCTGTGTCCGCATAATTTTGTCGTCATTCCCTAATGGAAAAACAGCGGCTGGTTTAATCAGGTAATTAATTTATCAACAAATGGGGTTGAATGTTGTGGGAACAGTTGCATACCAGTTGAAAAATGTCCTCTCCTTTAACCATAAAATAATTCTGATGCTTATATATATATATATATATTTATGTATTTTTTATATCATTGATGTAATTCTGCTATTCGGTTTTCATC
>NC_091179.1:12725369-12736866 GCF_040958095.1 Procambarus clarkii
GGTGAGAACTCGACGCTCGACGTACGCTTAACGCCAGCTTAGTGAAGGTGGTCGACTCACCGCCCCAATCCTCGTCAGGAAAGGAAAGGCACATTCCTTTTCAGAGGTCTAAATACCGTTCTGATATCAAACAAAGGCCACCCAGATTATCCAATTAATAATCCCCATTGTAGGGGGCAAGGAGCCTGAAATTAGGTTCGTATCGAGGTCTCCCCTTTCAGGTCGAACTATTGATCTTCCAAGCATGCAACCCTGAACAGTTTGCCTATCTCCCGGGGCTCGAACCCGGGATCCCCAAGTGTGGGAATTTTCTTCAGAGTACGTTGCTTTTAGTTTGTTCCTGCAAGCAAGTTCGTCGTATTGATTGGGTACTGTTCTGGTCTCTTTTGACACCCCCAGTAACTCCACTGAGGACCTCTGACACCTCCAGTAACTCCACCCAGCACCTCTGACACCTCCAGTAACTCCACCCAGCACCTCTGACACCTCCAGTAACTCCACCCAGCACCTCTGACACCTCCAGTAACTCCTCCCAGCACCTCTGACACCTCCAGTAACTCCACCCAGCACCTCTGACACCTCCAGTAACTCCACCCAGCACCTCTGACACCCCCAGTAACTCCACCCAGCACCTCTGACACCTCCAGTAACTCCACCCAGCACCTCTGACACCTCCAGTAACTCCACCCAGCACCTCTGACACCTCCAGTAACTCCACCCAGCACCTCTGACACCCCCAGTAACTCCACCCAGCACCTCTGACACCTCCAGTAACTCCACCCAGCACCTCTGACACCTCCAGTAACTCCACCCAGCACCTCTGACACCCCCAGTAACTCCACCCAGCACCTCTGACACCCCCAGTAACTCCACCCAGCACCTCTGACACCTTCAGTAACTCCACCCAGCACCTCTGACACCTCCAGTAACTCCACCCAGCACCTCTGACACCTCCAGTAACTCCACCCAGCACCTCTGACACCTCCAGTAACTCCACCCAGCACCTCTGACACCCCCAGTAACTCCACCCAGCACCTCTGACACCTCCAGTAACTCCACCCAGCACCTCTGACACCCCCAGTAACTCCACCCAGCACCTCTGACACCTCCAGTAACTCCACCCAGCACCTCTGACACCCCCAGTAACTCCACCCAGCACCTCTGACACCTCCAGTAACTCCACCCAGCACCTCTGACACCCCCAGTAACTCCACCCAGCACCTCTGACACCTCCATGCAGTAACTCCACCCAGCACCTCTGACACCTCCAGTAACTCCACCCAGCACCTCTGACACCTCCAGTAACTCCACCCAGCACCTCTGACACCTCCAGTAACTTCCTCCTAAAGGATAAGCTGATCTGATCCTTGATGCTGTCTTAGCCACTAAAGGAAGGAGTAAGGTGAATCCTTCATTACTTACGTAAAAAAACTTTCTTAATTAACTGCCTTAATTAAACCTTCACCTCCTAAAAGTTAACCTTATTGTTTTTTTTCAGAGATTCTGTGAACAACAATAGAATGCGGATCAAATTAGTTGTACCACATAGTTCCAACTAGACCAACATTGAGGTTTCTTCACCAAATGTTAATTGAAGTCAGGAGTTAGGGTTTAGGTGGCGACCGCTGAAAAAAAAAGGCTTCAATATATTTAGTAGTTAGGATGTTCGTTTCATTTCCTGGGAGCGAGGGAGCGGCCGCGGCTTGGGCTACGACTTCACACAAGGACGAGGGGGGAAGGGGGGATGGGGGTACAGTGACCACTACGCTGAAGGTCGGGTACAGTGTCCACCGTGTTACAAGTCCGGTACAATGACCACGGTACTAAAAGTCAAGGTCAAAGCGCCCCCTCAAGTAAAGATTTTGCATGAATTTCAAAGCAGCACTTAACTTGGAGGACAGATATGGGCCTCGAGCAACATTTTATTCAGTATCTAAATATCTCAAGGGCAATCCCACTATTCCCACCCCTTTCATGTCATATATATATATATATATATATATATATATATATATATATATATATATATATATAATACCATGAGATGGAAGTCTAATTTTCAGACCGTAAACCATTATATATACACTTCGGCAAAAGTATAATTCTGGAGAGAAGGCAATTTAATGAGGGGGTCCGAACCTTTGCCTGGGATCAAAGGCCCTGACGACCAACCAGCGAGCCAAAGTATTGTGTAACTTTTTTTGTTCTTGGGTTTTGTGCTGTGGATCTGAATTACGGCGTTGGTGGTGCGGCATCAAAGGCTTGGAACGACTGGTCAGGTCTTTGAGTGAGGGGACACAGGAGGTGTAGTGGGGTGTAGGGCAATGTTTAGTGGCAGGGGAGAGGGTGTAGTGGCAGGGGAGGGGGTGTAGTGGTAGGGGAGAGGGTGTAGTAGCAGGGGAGAGGGTGTAGTGGTAGGGGAGAGAGTGTAGTGGGTGAGGAGAGGGTGTGGTGGTAGAGGAGAGGGTGTAGTGGCAGGGGAGAGGGTGTAGTGGCAGGGGAGAGGGTGTAGTGGCAGGGGAGAGGGTGTAGTGGCAGGGGAGAGGGTGTAGGAGTAGGGGAGAGGGTGTAGTGGCAGGGGAGAGGGTGTAGTGGCAGGGGAGTGGGTGTAGTGGCAGGGGAGAGGGTGTAGTGGCAGGGGAGGGGGTGTAGTGGTAGGGGAGAGGGTGTAGTAGCAGGGGAGAGGGTGTAGTGGCAGGGGAGAGGGTGTAGTGGGTGAGTAGAGGGTGTGGTGGTAGAGGAGAGGGTGTAGGAGTAGGGGAGAGGGTGTAGTGGCAGGGGAGAGGGTGTAGTGGCAGGGGAGAGGGTGCAGTGGCAGGGGAGAGGGTGTAGGAGTAGGGGAGAGGGTGTAGTGGCAGGGGAGAGGGTGTAGTGGCAGGGGAGTGGGTGTAGTGGCAGGGGAGAGGGTGTAGTGGCAGGGGAGAGGGTGTAGGGGTAGGGGAGAGGGTGTAGTGGCAGGGGAGAGGGTGTAGGGGTAGGGGAGAGGGTGTAGTGGCAGGGGAGAGGGTGTAGTGGCAGGGGAGGGGGTGTAGTGACCGGGGAGAGGGTGTAGTGGTAGGGGAGAGGGTGTAGTGGCAGGGAAGAGGGTGTAGTGGCAAGGGAGAGGATGTAGTGGCAGGGGAGAGGGTGTAGTGGCAGGGGAAAGGGTGTAGTGGCAGGGGAGAGGGTGTAGTGGCCGGGGAGAGGGTGTAGTGGCAGGGGAGAGGGTGTAGTGGTAGAGGAGAGGGTGTAGTGGCAGGGGAGAGGGTGTTGTGGCAGGGGAGAGGGTGTAGTGGCAGAGGAGAGGGTGTAGTGGCAGGGGAGTGGGTGTAGTGGCAGGGGAGAGGGTGTAGTGGCAGGGGAGAGGGTATAGTGGCAGGAGAGAGGGTGTAGTGGCAGAGGAGAGGGTGTAGTGGCAGGGGAGAGGGTGTAGTGGCAGGGAAGAGGGTGTAGTGGCAGGGGAGAGGGTATAGTGGCAGGGGAGAGGGTGTAGTGGCAGGGGAGAGGGTGTAGTGGCAGGGGAGAGGGTGTAGTGGCAGGGGAGAGGGTGTAATGGCCGGGGGAGAGGGTGTAGTAGCTGAGGAGAGGGTGTTGTGGCAGAGGAGAGGGTGTAGTGGCAGAGGAGAGGGTATAGTGGCAGGGGAGAGGGTGTAGTGGCAGGGGAGAGGGTATAGTGGCAGGGGAGAGGGTGTAGTGGCAGGGGAGAGGGTGTAGTGGCAGGGGAGAGGATGTAATGGCCGGGGGAGAGGGTGTAATGGCCGGGGGAGAGGGTGTAGTAGCTGAGGAGAGGGTGTTGTGGCAGAGGAGAGGGTGTAGTGGCAGAGGAGTGGGTGTTGTTGCAGGGGAGAGGATACATGGGGGTGGCGGCTGTTCACCCAGATGTTCAGTCACACCCTGTGACACCAATTTTATAAAGAAAACTAGCAATGGAATGCAGTGTATTTCCTAGGCAGACACAGAGGCAGACACAGACAGGTGTGACACAGAGGCAGACACAGACAGGTGTGACACAGAGGCAGACACAGACAGGTGTGACACAGAGGCAGACACAGAGGCAGACACAGACAGGTGTGACACAGACAGGCAGACACAGACAGGTGTGACACAGACAGGCAGACTTTAGCACAATTCGTGTCAAAAAAATGTTGAAAATAGATTTGGATTTGTACGGATAAGTTGAGTAATGGATCCCAAAAAAAAAAATCAACAAATTTTGACGCAAAAATATAAGAGCAACGTATTTTTCTCCAGCACAAATCTCTGTTCCGACTATTGAGACAGAAACAAATTCAATACAGCATCCATGCCAAATAAAATTTTCAAATAAATCACATATATACGCATATAAATAAGCCTTAAGCTCGCGCAGAGTACCGCAGAGAGAAGCCGGGCGTCCCAAACCCGTAATTCTGGAAGCCTGGAGTTTACCTTTGCCAAAGGAGGGGATTCCAGGTGCCTCCGCCGCGTCCATTTCCGAAGACGATTCGCGGCTTTATGCACCATAGACCCGGGCGGCCAGCCGCTAGGGTGTGGGTAAACCCCGGTACGTCGGAGAGGTTTATGTCTCCCTCCTGGGTTGTGGGAAGGGTGAGGGGGAAGGAGAGGGGAGAGGGAAGGGTGAGGGGGGGGGGACAGGGAAGAGGGAAGGGTGGGAGGGAAGGAAATGGAATAAGTAAATTCTAAATACAAACACAATAGACAAGCTAAAGGAGAATAAATTCAAAATGAAACACGAATGGAGAGGGTTTTCAAGTCACTTAACCATATTGCCTCCACAATCACCTCTTTGCGAACCATATCACCTCTTTGCGACTCCTACACTGTAAAAAAAACCTGACACGCCTTCATATAATTTGCGTCTCCAGTTTCCTCTGGTACGCCCTGTGTATCGTTTTTGCACATAGCTCTTTAGTCCACTCTGTCTACTGCCCCTAATGTCTTGTGCGTTGTTATGCTATCTCCCTTGATTCATTTTCCCATTAACATGGGAAGTGAATACACGACGTTCAACGATCGACATGTTTCACGTTGTATTAACGTCTCTCAGCTCCTTGATGCCACTGAATCATCTGTCAGTTCTGGGATTTTTTTGGTTCTTTGGAATCCCCACATATGTGGGGATTCCAGGCCGGAGCTGCATATTTCAGTGTTAGTCTGTCGTTGCTTATGAATGATACTCATATGCAGGCGATGAGTCACAATAACGTGGCTGAAGTATGTTGACCAGACCACACACTAGAAGTTGAAGGGACGACGACGTTTCGGTCCGTCCTGGACCATTCTCAAGTCGACAATCGACTTGAGAATGGTCCAGGACGGACCGAAACGTCGTCGTCCTTTCAACTTCTAGTGTGTGGTCTGGTCAATGATACTCATAAGTAGGCTTTCAGAACATTTATAACAACTGACGTAAGATGAACACTGAGAGGCTTTGATAACTCAGCCTGACGTTGGAGAAAAGAAATAACAATGAAGATATGATAACATCGCAACAGATATTGAGGAGACTCAACTAAACGGACCAAGAGGCAACGTTTCAGCCGCTCCTAAAATGAATACGAATAGTAAACATATGGAATGAAAGTGTTTCGATTATAAGGGTCTCGTAGCCTGGTGGATAGCGCGCAGGACTCGTAATTCTGTGGCGCGGGTTCGATTCCCGCACGAGGCAGAAACAAATGGGCAAAGTTTCTTTCACCCTGAATGCCCCTGTTACCTAGCAGTAAATAGGTACCTGGGTGTTAGTCAGCTGTCACGGGCTGCTTCCTGGGGGTGGAGGCCTGGTCGAGGACCGGGCCGCGGGGACACTAAAGCCCCGAAATCATCTCAAGATAACCTCAAGATAGCAGCATAAAATGTGAAGAAATGGAGCTAAGACTCGACTACAGAAAGACACGAACACACAGTCAAGAACTCACGCAGAAAGTCAAACATACAAAATAAAAAATCCTTTACAAAAATCAAACCCAAAATCATTGGGGAAAAATAAACTCCTTTCAAAGACCGAAATAAACCAAAAATAATAATGCAAGCGAAACAATTTACAGAGAGACAGGAGATGATCCATCGCAGGTTCCGTAAGGTGGGGGGGGGGGTAAAGAAAGAAATGAACTAGGGCTATGAGGTGGGCTCGAACCGACGTCTCCGGCATTGCCAGGCCCATTGCCCTTAGACTACCGCTGACTTGTATAAATCAGCAGAGAAAGTTGTGCCTTCCAGGGAAGGTTGTCCAGTGGGCCTTTCTTAACCGGCGGTCCTTCAATGCCCAAAACACTTTTCTCTATTGTATCTACTACGTATATACCTCCCGTCTCTCTCTCTCTCTCTCTCTCTCTCTCTCTCTCTCTCTCTCTCTCTCTTTCCCGCAATATCTTTCTCAGAAGTTTTGACCAAATTATCCTGTACCTGGTCAAGTGCTTGCGACTATCTTGCAACGTCCAGTCCACCATTCACGAGATCTCCTTCAGCTCACACACACACAACAAAACAAATTTTAATCCCCCTGCACGATACCCGAAGAATGTACGCCAATACTCTATTATACAACGAACGGCGCTCTAAACCGAACGGCGCTCTAAACCGAACGGAGCTCTATAACGAACGGAGCTCTTTATAGTCTGTCGCATCGCCGCGGCGTCTGATATGCACCTAGTTCTCCACCTCTGGACGAACGCTGAGGAATGAAACTGCGTTCACCGCGTGGCAGCGGATTGTCATGGCGAGGGCGTGCGTTGAAGAGCATGATGATGGGGTGTCGTTGTTAAGGGCCATGTTCGTGATTGATCCTTTTGCCTGTTGTTGTTGGCCGGGGATGTGGAGTGTGTCCGGTGAGCCCTCAAGGCCACTGTGTTCACCCAGGCTGGCTGTTTGTGTTGGCGTAGTGCAGGGACATGCTGTGTTGAGATGATCACACACACACACGCGTGCACACACACACACACACACACACACACACACACACACACACACACACACACACACACACACACACACACACACACATATATATTTTTTTTTCTACCCGAGTAAATCCATCAAGGAGTTTAACCCACTAATCCACTAAGCCGGGAAAGGAGTTTCCTGGGCTAAGTTAGCGATGCTGAATGGATTAAAAGCGCTCTGATCTTGGTTGTGTGATCTTGTTTTGTAAACTTAGTTTGATAACGGGCATAACTGGCCTCGGAACGAGATCGCTTTAACGAGATTACACAAGTTGGATCATTATCTAGTATTGGAGTTGTGGAATACTTACATTGGGTATAATGAGATTGAAAATCGGTCTCTTGTCTCTCTTTCTGTCTCATTGGCTCTCCTTCTGTCTCCTCCCGTCTCTTACCGTCTGTCTGTTTTTCTGAGGTTATTCTTTGTATGCCAGGTGCTTAGATGGGTTTATGTTTATGTGTGTGTATACTCACCTAGTTGTGCTTGCGGGGGTTGAGCTCTGGCTCTTTGATGTGTGTGTATACTCACCTAGTTGTGCTTGCGGGGGTTGAGCTCTGGCTCTTTGATGTGTGTGTATACTCACCTAGTTGTGCTTGCGGGGGTTGAGCTCTGGCTCTTTGATGTGTGTGTATACTCACCTAGTTGTGCTTGCGGGGGTTGAGCTCTGGCTCTTTGATGTGTGTGTATACTCACCTAGTTGTGCTTGCGGGGGTTGAGCTTCGGCTTTTTGATGTGTGTATGTACTCACCTAGTTGTGCTTGCGGGGGTTGAGCTTCGGCTTTTTGATGTGTGTGTGTGTGTACGCACCTAGTTGTGCTTGCGGGGGTTGAGCTCTGGCTCTTTGATGTGTGTGTATACTCACCTAGTTGTGCTTGCGGGGGTTGAGCTCTGGCTCTTTGATGTGTGTGTATACTCACCTAGTTGTGCTTGCAGGGGTTGAGCTTCGGCTTTTTGATGTGTGTATGTACGCACCTAGTTGTGCTTGCGGGGGTTGAGCTCTGGCTCTTTGGGCCAGCCTCTTAACTGTCAATGAACAGGGGTACAGGTTCCTGAGCCTACTGGGCTCTATCATATCTACACTTGAAACTGTGTATGGAGTCAGCCTCCACCACATCACTTCCTAATGCATTCCATTTACACCTGTGTGCCACGTGTGAGCGTGTGTGTGTGTACTCACCTAGTTGTACTCACCTAGTTGTGTCTGCAGGATCGAGCATTCACTCTTGGATCTCGCCTTTCGAGCATCGGTTGTTTACAGCAATGACTCCTGTCCCATTTCCCTATCATACCTGTGTGTGTGTGTGTGTGTGTGTGTGTGTGTGTGTGTGTGTGTGTGTGTGTGTGTGTGTGTACTCACCTAATTGTACTCACCTAATTGTACTCACCTAATTGTGTTTGCGGGGGTTGAGCTCTGGCTCTTTCGTCCCGCTTCTCAACCTTCAATCAGCAGGTGTACAGGTTCCTGAGCCTATTGGGCTCTATCATATCTACACTTGAAACTGTGTATGGAGTCAGCCTCTACCACATCACTTCCTAATGCATTCCATTTGTCAACCACTCTTACACCTTAACCACTCGACCAACACGACCGGACACAAGAGGATGGTTGCCGAGGCTAATTCACCCTCCCGCCGGCACTCTGGTGGTAAACTTGGGAATTGTATTTTATCAAATCACTTATTTCTTTGGGGTACACGTGAGGAACACAAATGCTAACAAGCCTGAACGGTCTCCAGGCATATATGCAACTGAAAACTCAGTTGTTTTTAACTGAGTTTTCAGTCGAGTGGTTAAGATGTCCTGTACGCCAGATGCAGAGTGCTTCTGGCAGTATGGATTCGAGTCACTTCTGGGATGTGAGTTTTCAGTTGCACTGGAATTTACTTTTTCGTAATCCAAGATCAATTTATTTATGTTTCCAGCAAAAGTTCGATTCCGGCAGCCTAGCTCCGGAGCGTCGTCGACCGCCAGTTCCTCTGCGGCCCTCCGACCTACATCACCTTTATGGGGGTTGAAGAATACGTTTGTGATACAACTTCTTGGATATTGGGATGGCGGACCCGAACACCGGAAAGTTGTGTCGGTGTGAGCTACCATCACAAAGTTTATGGTATCTCGCGTGGCCTTTTTTGTGGTTGACGTTCAAGGTCACCGCTGCAAGCACTGAGGTTACTTTGAGGTAACGTTTTTAGAATATTTAGGTTACTTTTAGAATATCATATGTATATTCAAAATATTTAAATATATTCAAAATTTTAAACTTGGAATATCAGAGTCCTGGGATAGGCTTCATTGGTTGATTGATTGATGAAGATTAAGTCACCCAAGGGGCGGCACGGGCATGAATAGCCCGTAATAAGCACCCCCTTTACGAAACCTGTGCATCTTTCCTCAATCGCAGCGGCTTTGTTTACATTTATTAAACAGTTTACGGGCGTGAAAGCTTCACAACCCAAAGTTACCAAAACTACGAGGTTGTTATAAACAACCTCGTAGTGTTTCGCTGCTCAAAAAAACGTTTATTGAATCTAAAAAACGAAAAAAGCCACTACGATTAAGGAAAGATGAAGGGAAGGAAACTATCAGGAGAGAGCGTCAAGCCATTACGACTATAGAGCACTTGGAAGGGGTCAGGATAAGGATTTGGGATGGGACGGGGGGTAAGGAATGGTGTCCCAACCACTTGGACGGTAGGGGATTCAACGCTGACCTGCATGAAGCGAGACCGTCGCTCTACCGTCCATCCCAAATAGTAATGGGGAGCCGGTCGGCCGAGCGGACAGCACACTGTACTTGTGATCCTGTGGTCCCGGGTTCGATTCCGGGCGCCGGCGAGAAAAAATGGGCAGAGTTTCTTTCACCCTATGCCCCTGTTACTTAGCAGTAAAATAGGTACCTGGGTGTTAGTCAGCTGTCACGGGCTGCTTCCTGGGGGTGGAGGCCTGGTCGAGGACCGGGCCGCGGGGACACTAAAGCCCCGAAATCATCTCAAGATAACCTCAAGATCTCAAGATAGTTGGACGGTAGAGCGTCCAACCACTTGGACGCTAGTATCCAAAATGCGCTAAGATGAAGAGTACACACAAAAATCACATAAGCATGATATATATCAAATTAATAAATCCACAAGCACAGTGATAAGGTTTCGAACCTACGCACAGGATGTTTCCAGACATCCCGATAAGTGGTACACCAGATATATGGCGGAACAGTTGACTAAGGCGCGTCGAGAACATCCCGTGCGTGGGTTCGAACCCTTCATCAATGCCCTTGTGGATTTGTTCTTAAAGATGAAGAGGTTTCGTAAGTGGTTGGGTAAATGGTTGATGAATCCCCGCGTTGCAACACTGAATAAGGCTCGTAAATGCCTGGTGTGAAGATGGTATTAGTTGCAGGAGCATTTTCTGAGGCTTCCGACGAGCATTTCAAATTCCTGCAGCATTTGCTCGATTGAGCATATTGCTCTTTTGTTGCAGGGGAGATTTCTTGGGGTGGACGGTAGAGCGACGGTCTCGCTTCTTGCAGGTCGGTGTTCAATCCCCAACCATCCAAGTCGTTGGACACCATTCCTTTCCCCCGTCTCATCCCAGATCCTTATCCTGACCCTTTCTAAGTGATATTTAGTCGTAATGGTTTGGCGCTTTTTCCTGATAATTGCCTTGCCTTGCAGGAGAGACAGGGGAAAAAGATGGCGCTGGGTCTTGGTGGTCACTAGTCGAAATATTTTTTTTTTTGTGTGTGTGTCTGACTGGCACTTAAGATATGCTCCAGAGGACTTAAGACGAGCATATGCACGTCTGGCCTTTGATACCTCGTAAGGTCTATTCTCCAAGACATACTTTCTGACTGATAGAACCAGCTGGGAGGACGTAGCTTATCTTAACGACCCTACGACCCTATTGTACTATTAGCAAGAATACCAAAAGAAGAAGGTAAACACCCCACATGAACCATTCAATATAAGCTTAATTTGAAGTCTTTAATCATGACTCCCGAAGGAAAATTACGTAATGCGGCTCCTTTATTTCTTTTTAATCAATTAATTGTAAAAATCTAAGACCATTTGTGGTACAGTTTTCTAAAGAAATAAAAATGGGTCACAAATGTTAAATAAATGTTTATATCTGATTTCTATAAAAAGGGTTCTGTACACTCACTGTAAGAATTAAATAATTGTTTGTTAAAGTCAAAATTAGATTTTTAGTCTTTACGGACAGTAATGAAGATGGTGGTCAGGAAAGTAACTTTTGGAATGCACAGTATTAAAAGAAAAATCTGGTTTAACTACTTCTACTACTGCTACTACTACTAATACTTCTACTACTAATAGTTCTACTACTACTACTACTACTACTACTACTAATAATAATAATAATAATATTAATATATCTACTACTACTGCTGTTGCTACAACATGGCTTGGGAATAGGTGAGAACTTCATTGCCTTCATATCTCATTCAAGTGCCATCATATTTACCTAGAAAATGCGCTAAAAATACAAATCAAACATAACAATAACCCCATCAAAAGAATTTAGACACCTAAAACCAAATTAACCTTCTTAAGAACCCCCCC